>NW_020291494.1:282681-493913 GCF_003184765.1 Aspergillus aculeatinus CBS 121060
TTTTTTTTTTTTTTTTTTTTCTCGTAGTTCTAGTTTTTAATTTCTATTATCATTTACTTTTATTCTTATCTTCCCCATACCATCCCAGCAGTCTCAGAGTGCAGTGGGAACCCCGGTACCCGTAATTTTCACTCGGACATATCGGAGTGGAAATTAACCATGCAGAAAGAACCCCGCTACGTTTCTCGGCTGTCCGACGGTCTTTCCGGAGTAATTCAATAAGGTAACGAGTGGCGAACAACGACAACAGCCAGCACATGGCATGGCCAGATTTGCCATCCCGGCCGCATGCAATTCTCTGCATGTAAGTGGCTTACCGGGAGGGCAGTGGGAACCCATCCGGGGACGTCCGGAACCTCCCAAGTGGGGCGCTTGTCTTTCCTTTGCCTCTGGCCCTGAGCGCTGCATCCACTGAGTTTGCAAGCCGGTAATATTTTTTCCGGATTCTTGCTGATAAGCTAGCTAGCCTAGCTGCAGTTCACACCAAAGGTTAAAATGATTAGATACCTGGAAGTCGTGTGAGTCGTGTGAGCGGTGTTTGGAAACACCACACGACTGGTTCTTAGCAGGTTGATAAACCCCTCAGTAGCATGATCCTGCGATTTATCTCGGTGCTGATGACGGTAGTGGTTGCAGGACAGTGCGCCGGGCGCGATAAGCGTGACTTGCTGTCGAATTGCACTCCTCTACGGCAGTGGTGGTTAATTAATTCTAAATTGACCGTTTTGTGTGTGTGTGTGTGTGTGTGTGTGTGCGTGTCTCGCTCTGTCTCTCTTTCTTCATGAGAACAGGGAGGATAAGGACTAAGCCAGCCGAAGCGAAGAAGAGTGGGCCTCACACACCAAGCTTTTTTAGCCGGACCCGACAAGCTTTGCCGAGCTTCGAGGGTTTCGGTTCGGTATTGTACCGTACTGTACCTCCCGTACACGCTGACAGGGATGGCGGCCAGTGTAAGATTCTTCACTCCGAGACATCCTGGTCGGAGGCTGAGGTCATCGTGCAGCACAAGAAATGTCACCACTGCGTTGGAGTGTGGTTTCAAGGTTTGAGGAGCGAGCAGGATGGAGGAGGGACCGATAAGAAATCCTTCTAGATTGGCGGAGAACAATCAATCACAGCACTGCATGCATGAATGATACCACACCATCATGGATCCATGATCCCACTAACCCCCACCTGGCACTGCCCAACAATCCAATCCCAATCACTGACACCATGATCCAGTGGGGTGAGTCGTTTGGTTCGTATCCAATGGATGCATGATGGCCTCCCCCGACGGATGAACGGGGTGGTGTTTCCCCTCCCCGAGACACTCAATCAATTCGACCCATTCACAATCCCCAATAGAACTAGTCAATAAGTGAACAGCCATTTATATAACCCTCCCCTCCTCCTGTCCCACATCATTGTCAATCTTTTTTCCCCTTCCCCTTCCCCTTTCCCTTTCCCCCTCCCACTTTTTCCCTGCCCCAAAGGATCAATAATATTTTGCATCCTCCACAAAAAAGAATGGCAGGCGTCGTCTCCGCCGCCAACCTGGGGGGTGTCGCGGACCCGCGCCTGGGCAACGAAGCCGACCTCATCGGCACCGAGGCCGAGCACGGCATCATCATCGACGACCACAGCCACCATGGCCACCCCGGCAGCAAGGAACGGTCGCTCCACGCCATCCCCGCCCCCGTCATGCACGGCTCCGGCAACATCTACCTCGACTCCAGCATCTCCTTCGAGAATTACCTGTTCTGGGCCAAGCGCTCCCGCGAGTTCGAGAAGCACATCCGCACCGACAACCAGGGCTTTCAGCAGCTGTGGAATGTGATGCTGGGGCGCGCGTCCAAGGAGACGGCCTCGCCGGCCCCGCGGATTGTGGATTCGACGACCGAGAAGCAGAAGGGTCCCGTCGAGGGTGGGGTCGCTGTTGGGGATGAGAAGGCTGCGATGTCGGAGAAGGCGGATTCCGGGGACGGGGTTGGTAGTGGTGGTGAACGCGAGGGGAACGGGGATCAGTACGGCATTACTGAGACGGAGTGGGAGCTGGCGCAGCGGGCCGCGAGAACGGCGACTTGGGGTGAGTGGATGCTATTTTTGGGGGGGTTGGGGTTGGGTTCCAGTGGAAGGCAGGTGAGGCTGACGTGACTGCCTCTGGGCGGGTAGGCTCGATCTTCTATCTGATTACCACCGATATCCTGGGTCCGACGAACGTGCCTTGGGCGATTAGTGTAAGTGATTTCCGGGAAAGGACGGAGGAGATGGCAGGCGCAGATATGCTAACAGACTGTGCAGGAAATGGGCTATGGGCCTGGTTTTGTGAGTCGGCCACTGAACCTGAGTCCCGACATCCGCTAACATAGGGCTGGCAGGCGCTGTATACGGTCTTCGGTATCATGGCATACTAGTGAGTTTTCGCCCCATATGCAATACTCTTGCCTCTTGACTAAACGCTCTGTAGTTCCGGAATGCAGCTGTGGAAGATCTTCAACGGTCTCGACTCAACCCGCTATCCCATGCGCAGTAGGTTATCCCGTTGGGACCAGAGAGAGGTATGAAGCGACTGGCTGACCGACTTCCTCAGACTACGGCGATGTTGCGTTCCGGATCTTCGGCCCCGTTGCTCGCATTGGCGTCAACATTCTTCAGAGCTTCCAGTTCTTCCTGAACGTGACCTTGCTCATTGTAAGCAACGGCCAGGGGTTGGGTCAAATGGCTGCCGGAGTACATGGCACGGGAAAACTATGCTGTGAGAATCCTCAACCCGAGCAAAGAATATCGGCAGTGCTGACCTCTCATCCCCGCAGTCATCGTGTGTGAGGTCATCTTCATGCTCCTCGGCTTCGTCCTAGGACAGATTCGGACCTTGCAGCGCCTGTCGTGGCTATCGAACCTGGCCATCTGGATGAACTTTACTGTGATTCTCATCACGTACGAGCACGGCCCCATCCTCAAAATAGCAAGAACAGCGCTGACATGATGGCTAGTATGGGCGTGGTCTACGTATACCCCCCCACCGACAGTGTCGCCAGCTCTACCAACCTCAATCCCGATCCCATTCGGACCAGCGCCAACTGGCCGGCGGACGGGACTCTATACACTCGGATGACGGCGGTGATGAACTGTGTCTTCGCCTACGGTGGCGCCACCCTCTTCAACGAGCTGATGGCTGAGATGCGGCGCCCGTAGGCCTTCCCCCATCTTCTTTTTTGGCACCGTTGCAGAAGCTGACAGTTTGCATAGGTTCGATTTCTGGAAGGGCTTCATCTGCGCCGAGGTCTTCATCTATGTGTGCTACCTCGTCGAAGGAATGGTCGTGTACAACGCGCAGGGACAGTATACCTTCAACCCGGCGTACCAGGGTGAGTGCAACAAGCAGGCCCCCGTCTCTACGGGACTATATCTCTGTTTCCACGTCACGCTAACCAGGATCCTCCCCAAGGAATCCCCGACTCCGCTTACAGCTACCAAACCGGCTGTAACGCCCTCTCGCTCATCTCGGGCGTTATCGCAGCTCTGCTGTACGGCAACATCGGCATCAAAGTCTTCTACGCCTCGGTCCTGCGCGACGTCTTCCACTTCCCGCCGCTGGATCACCGCACCGGCAAACTGATCTGGATTGCTCTTGGTATGTGACCCCCCGGGTTCTTCCCTTGTCCAAGAATTTGTGATTGGAGATTGACGGAATGAAACAGTCCCGATCTACTGGTGCCTCGCCTGGATCGTCGCCGCCGCCATCCCGCAGATCAGCAACCTCACCTCCTTCGTCGGTGCTCTCTGCATCCTCCAGTTCTCCTACACCTTCCCGCCGATGCTTCTCGTCGGGTTCAACGTGCAGAAGGACGCCATCCTGCCCGAGGAGACCTTCGACCCCCACACGGGCGAGACCCGGCGCGTGGATTCCGGCTGGAAGCGCTGGGTCCGCGGGTACCGTCAGCAGTTCGCCCGGAATACCTTCGATGTGCTGTACTCGTTGGCCGCGTTGGGCACGGCCGGGCTGGGGCTCTGGGCGTCGATCGTGGCGATGGAGGCGGATTTCAAGAGCTCGGCGTTGACGCCGTTCACGTGCACGAACCCGGCGGGTTAGGGATGTTCTGTTTTGGACTCGTTCCTTGAAGAAAGGCATGGAGACGAGTGGGATGTATGGGCTGTATGTTATGCTAGATGCGGAATTGGCTCTGACTTAATGTGTATGGCTTCTTGGTTTATGAGCTTTTTGACTTTAGTCGATATCATGGGTGCTTTGTATATATAAATTAAACGGTTGATGCTTATCGGGACCTGGTCACCACAAAATGCTTGGTCTTGAAACTATGAGTTAACCAGTTACCTGCCGACCGTTTGTCCATTATATCGCCATATCATTTTCGATTATCTCCGTTGAAAGTCCACCGCCGATGTATGGGCCGACATTTGAAAACTCGCCGCGATTTCGGTTCTTACGCGACCTGGGTGCGGTGCTTCTTCTCTGAAGGCCACCCGACAAGAAAGTAGCTATCTTTGGTGACAATCAGTCACAAGTAGAACTGCACAAGACGCTTCAAGACTATACTAGTTTCTAATCATCTCCCACTATCCAGCTTTGTCCTAAAGGAAAGCGGATCCTAACTTGAGGGAAGTATTGTATGTATGCGCACTCTGTGTACAGATCAAAGTATATGGCGCAGACTACAGCTGGCTAGCTACTTTCACCAATGGATGCTCGGAGAGTTGGATTCTGGCTTGCCAGGCAGGGTACTGTACATGACGCCAAGATCTCCCAGTTTACGAAGTGTTCCACGATCTTCATTTCACCAGGTTGGCAGATGCGTACATTGGTGGTATCAAGGACTTGAGGTATTCTTACAGATATCTTCCGAAGAAGAAACCTTCGAACATCAGTATTGGTAGGGGGCTTAAGAACAAAGCTTTTGCTCTTCGGTTCTTTGTGTTCGGGTCAGTATTCACATTCTGGAGTATCAGGATCTAAGTTCTCATCTGCCACCTTTCCCTATTTTGCCTAACGTGGGTGGTATCGAACATATGGTGAACGTCGATAACAATCGCATGAAGGAATCCATGACTTTCTGTAGTATGATAGCCTGAGGTCCAGCTTATCACAGACTGGGCTGCTCTTTCTATATGCCCAACTACATGTTGACCTGTCAACGCGAGTTGTTTATCTGACGACTATTCCCTCCCTCTCTCATATGGCACTGTTCTCATCTCATATCGAATCCAACTCAGAGCACCCACCGAACACCCTAACGGAGCAGTCAACCATCAACTCTCACCACACAATCGTCTCCTCCATCAACCCAACCTCAGGCCCACTGCTCCCCCCCACATACCGCAGGGTAGCCTTCCGCCCTTCCGCAAACTGCGGCGACGACGACCGCACGCGCGCTTCCAAGCTGATATCCGCAGGGTGATAGGCAGCAATGCCCGGCTCCACGCCGGCCGCCTGTTCCTCGATCGCGACGACGCGGCGCGCCACCCGGGCGGCGAGGTCGGAGTCCCACACCCCTTCGCGCCGACGACAGGTCTCGAGCAGCCGGAGGGCGTGGTGTCGGATCGTCGAGTCCCGGCAGCGGGTGGCGCAGATGTAGAGCGGGGTGAGGAAGCCCAGGGAGAGGGTGAAGGTGGGTTGGGCTGGAGCTGGGGGTGGTGGAGTTGGGAGAAGTGGCGGCGGTGCGGATCGGCGCGGGGGGGGTTTTCTGTCTTGGCGGGTGGTGGTAGGGGCTGTTGGGACGGCAAGTGCGGTTACGTCGCCTGTGACGACCGATATCAGGGAGACGATGGATTGGAAGTCCGGGGTGAATTGGTCCCACGCCAGCTCGGACGGCGGCCACCTCATCCGGAAGTACATGTTGAACAGCAGCTTCCAGGCTTTGAGGATGGCGACGGAATGTGCGTGGGGAGATTCTTTGCCGGGGTCTGTCTGCCACCGATGCATGGTTTGGCGATCGAAGTCGTGCATCCACGTTTTCAGGTCGGCGCGGACGCGGAACCACTCGGCCAGTAATTGCTGTTCGTGCGCAATACGTGCGGGGGAGTGGTCGTTGGGGGTTGACTCGAACGCCTCGATTAGGGCGTCGATTTGCACAAACCGATAGTATAGTTGTCGAAAGATGCGTTGGTGGTCTCTCACGTCGAGTGGTATGCCTGTTTGAAGCGGGTTGGCATTGAGAGCAGGCGGCGACAGCTTGGGCTGCGAGTCAGTGTCCAGCCCTTCCATGCCCTCGATTTCGAGCACCTGGCTCTGGACGGCGTGGAAGAGCGAGGACAACGCTGCTGGAGCCCTCTCGAGAGAGCTAGGGGGGAGCAACTGTTGCTGCTGGAGAATTCGCAGCCCAGACAAGGCATGTTGGATGGCGGTCTTGTAGCGGCCTTGCAGACACTCGCAGCAGAAGAACAGGATACAGGCCAGGAGGACGGTGCTTTTGCTCTGCGGAGACGTCACCAGCTGTCGGATGGCCTTGTTGTAGTGGAGCAGAGTGAAGGTGGTGGCTTCTTCGCTTGAGAAGGCAAAGGAGCGGTGCACGGAGCCCACCGCCATAGCCACGGATCGGATCACCGGCTCACTGGTGGTTGCCTGCAGCAGATACGAGCCCACCTCTGATCCTAGACCCGGTAAGGTATAGCGGTGGAAGAATTCCAGACTGCGATGCTCTTCGACATTCAGCTGCACTGCAGGCTGGATCTTCCGACCCGGCGGGATATGCTGGATGATCCGCAGGGAGCAGGGTTTCTGGGCCTGAGATTGGGACTGGGACCCATCCTGATAGCCGTCGCAGGTCCTTCCAGTGGACACGCACCGATTGCACTCGGGCCTTTGCTCGTCACATTTCACGCGACGAATCCTGTCGGGGTGAGTTGCTCTGTTGCCGGACGACCACCAGTAGAAACCCAGACTTACTTGCAGGTGATGCAGCCAGTGCGGGACCTTGCAGCTTGGGGTCTCCCCGTCATGGCGCGTTCGGTCCGAGTTGCGGGGATTGACTCATTCCTTGGTTCAATTGGTTGCTGTCAGCCTGCTGGGCTGTGTAGATTTGGGAGACAGTCTGAAGGCAACCCTATGTTGGTTAGCGTATGCGAGGGCAGGCCGATGAGTGGATGCAGCAGGGGGGGGAACATCAGACGGTCAGACCCGCCAACGTGGCCGCAAGCGACTTTAAAACTAGGTTAAACACCTATAGCCAAGTCAGTTAAGGAGCCTCAACTTACCTAGTGCAATCCTGCGACTAGTCGGGGTCGGGTTAGTCTATGCGAGCGGGCCAGTGATTGCTGCCATCGCCATCTCCACCCACGTTTCATCCACGGGATTTGATTAGACGAGGCTGAGTAGGGCTCTCCTCCCTGTCGATATACCCGGTGCAGATCAACGCCCAAGCCTCAGTCTAGATAGATTTGGACCCCAAATCTCCATATTGCTCCTCGTCTGCCATTCCTATATTGGGAGAAGTTGAGTGCGAGCTCAGCCTTGCGTACAGCACGAGCCATGCGAGATGGTGTATAAAGTCGAAGAGATGTTCGCAATTGTCGGAGAGGCTCCAGCTTCAGCTCATGCACTCGACGTTTTTCATTGCACTTTTCCAATAATCTCTATTCTCTACCTCGGGGGCTTGTATTCATAGTGCATAATGGCCCCTCCTCAGCATTGGTTAATCCTCACGGCCCTCGGGTCGTTGCCGTTGTGCCTGGCAAGTGCCCGGCCTTCAGCTCCTCGACACGTTTCCTCGCACATCCCATTAGTACGGCGCACAGACCCGGCAGCCAAGTTGTTTCGTCGCGACAAATATGGCATCGAGACTGTCTCTGAGTCGGATGTAGGTCGGATCCCATTCACTCACGCGTACCCCAACTCACCCTAGTGGTAGGGCTTCTGGTTTGGGAGCTTTGATGTCGGCAGCTCCAAGAACCTCCATCTCCTGATTGACACGGGCTCCTCCGATGTGATCATCAACCCTGGGTACTACAACGCGAGCTCTGCATCAGTCAACCTCAACCTTACGTTTGAGAACGGCTATGGAACAACCCAAAGCGATGGGTCCGGGACGGGCTCGGTACGTGACGATTCCCGTGCTCATGTCAAAAGTGTATAGCTAAACGACAGTTGTCTCGATTCAGGTAGCGGGGACCCTGTACAACGACACCATCACATACGGCAGCTTGACCATCGACCAGACGATCGGCTCCGCCAACGGCACGGCGCTGATCCCCGCTGATGGGATCGTGGGTTTCGCCGGAGTCGAAGTGGCTCAATTCCCCAACGGCGCGCCGCCCTTTTTCCACGCGCTCTGCCAGCAGGGTCAAGTCTCTTCGTGTCGCTTTGGCGTGGTCCTGGGCAGCAACTCGACTGGAACCCAGGTGCTGGGCGAGCTGGACACCTCCCTCTTCGAAGGGAACCTGACCATCACCTCCATCGTGCAGGAATGGGCCTTCTTTGCCGACGTGGCCGTCAACGACACCATCCTTACCAAGGATGTGCCTATCGAGCTCGACACCGGAACCGCCACGATCACCGGGTAAGTCGATGAGTCTCTGCTCCCAAAACCTTTCCTCCATGAGACGATGTTGATGTGTGAATAGTCCCGTCGACGAAGTACTTGCCATCTTCGAGGCGACCAACATCCAAGCCGTCGTCCAGAACACCAGCGACGGGGTGACCGTCACGGGCTACTTCCCCTGCGACAACCCTCCCACCGTGGGCTTCAGCATCCCCTCGCAGGCCAATGCCACCGCTGCCGTCGCCGCGGACTCCGACCTGGTCAGTCACCAGAGCGCCATCTTCAACATCGCCGCCGACCAGTGGATCGCCGTCGACAACGGGAACAACAATTGCACGGCGGTGCTCTCGGGCGCGACCGTCGCTTCGTACCCGACCTTGTGGGTGGTCGGTCAACGTATGTTTTCCATTCTCCTTTACCCTTTCTCCGTTCCGAAGAGAATCGGAAGGCTAATGGCTCGCAGCCTTCTTCCGGGGCCTGTACATCGATCACAATGTCGAGAATGCGACCGTGGGTTTGGCGATGTCCAAGACGCAATCCGGCACGCAGACCTCCGCGTCTGCGACACCGAGCAGCGCGTCGTCGGTGGTTCCCAGTAGCGGTGCGGTACTAGGACAGTCGGTGAATGTTGCTATGCTTTCGCTTTCGGTTCTTCTCGCGTGGGCTATGCATTGAGCTATGGGTGAGGGTCTGCTACTGCATCTGTGTTAGTGTTGGAGTTGTTTTACGGCAATGTACATACATACCTTCTAATCATTTCTACCCCGCAACCTCATTATCAAAACCACCCGATTCTTGCATTCATAGGCTGGACATTAGACTACTGGTGATGCTGAGATTTTACGAATAGGATCGAGTCTCGGGAAGATTCCGGACGGTGAGCCCTTTCGGCCAAGAATGAGAGTATAGCGGGAGTCGACCTTGTCCGATTCGGCTAAGTGTGTAGCTAAGTTGCGTAAGCCTCAGCCCTGCTTCTCCACTTCGTTTCTTGTGTCTTCCCCCATTCGTAGTTTGATGTAGCTTGGCCCGACTTTCTTTCGGATTGCACAGGCCCTGAGTCACCGATTGGTTGGTTGTATCGGAACCTCATGCCGAGGTTGCCATTTGCAGGTGTCGCCGAGGTTTCCACAGGGATTTCACAGGATTTATCAGGCAGCAGAACTGGGATCATTGCTGGGAGGGGTCTTCGGGTGCACTTGGAATGATTTCCCTTGTCGGGTTGCATGTCCCTCGTCCATAGCATCAACCCTGACAGTCGCGTCCTTTTCCTTTTCCTCCTCCGCAGACTTGTCCTCACCCATGGACGCATAATTCACTGGTGCAATATCTCGGCCTGCAAGGCACGAGCCCACAGGCCCAAATGCGTGCAGAGCAGAAAGTACTTGGCATGGGTCGACCATTCTCCCGTGGTGATCCGGACATAGAGAGCGAACAAATCCGCGAGGATGAAAGAATAGAACATCCACTGCATTTTGGGAGGGTGGTTTCAATCGTAAGAAAGACCGGAAGTGGGGCAATGAACGAGAAGTGCTGGTGTGGAATCTGACGATGAGTGATTTGGGAATGAGAAATCGCTCCGGTGAGTGTTGTGTCCTATTTATACCTCAATGAGGTGCGAAAGTGAGGACACATGAGGGATTTTCTGAAGCCTCGCAATTCTGTCATCCTCATTTGGCTGAGACGTTGCCTTGCTTGAAATGCTAGGCTGTACCTGGATACCAGAGTGCGCTATTAGATTTAGCCGGCCAAGCAGCGTGAGATAGTAGCAGCACTAAGGTAGTGTGTCTTTGTCTTTCAAACGGTCGTTCATGTGGCTCCACTCCAGATAAGCGGTGCTGGCTTTAGACACTCGAGGACAGCTATGATGCTGCGCCTCATCGAAGTGCCTTGGTCATGATTGAGGTCATCGGGGTCCGATCATCGTGGTGACAGGCTTGCGGGGCCAGCAGTTCCTCGACCGGACCAAGCGGATCAAGCGGAGGCTCTGCGGTAGGGCGATTGTGACACCACGGTTGATCCTCCAGCGCTCAAGTCGGAGACCCGGCTATCTTGAGCTCTCGACATGCTCGCCCGTGATTCCCTAACGGCTTGTGAATCTTATCCAAAGCAGGGATTTTCAGTCTGACTGGACTTCAGACTATCTTGGTGAGCTCGGCGGAACGAGTCATTCAGTCTCGTGAGTGTTAACATTCAGTTCGTGGCGACAACCAGGCCAAAGTGTTGGGAGACAGGTAAACAGACTCGAGAGGTGGTGGAGGGAACAAGTTGTGCATCTTGTTGTGCGAGGAAGAGGCCGGTGACTGACTAAGCTCATTAATATCACGTGGTGTCACTTCGACCCGGGATCACCTGACACTTAATGAAACACTCCCCTTCCAAGCAGATAAGCCAATCTACCGCAACCACGGACGATGAATAAAATCCGGACAGGTGCATAATCTCGCTGCGGGCCTAGACTCCTTTCGGCGCCAAAGCGCCAAGAAGTGGGCCGTTGACGTGGAAAGCCTGATTCATGCATGCATCGGCGGCTTCATATCATCTTTCAGTCGGCCACCAGACCCTTTGCTCTCCTGGACCCTGTAAAGCTCAATAACTCCATATTCGAACCCTTCGCGTCCCTTGGACCGGTACAATGATGATCGCACTCACGACCAAAGGAGAAAAGGGAATGGTACTCGACATCCATCGTAGGAATCATTTGGCTGGCACAGCCAGGTGCTTACGTATGCCTTTGTCCTGGTACCTCCCTCTCGTTGGCTTGGTCCCTCCATCCTGGAGGCCAGACACGTAAGCATGGCAGATCTAACGGTGTCACTGACTGCGGCCGAGCCCTATCAGTACGTACCCTTTTCCCTTGTCGCAGCGTTCGGCATGTACAAAGAGGGTCCGGGTCTGCTGCATCGGACTGCCGAGGCGAGGGTGGGATTCCCTTTACTCTGTATTTGAGAGGGCTACGCGACCTTGATCGTGACTCTTGGATATTTTCCACCAATTTCGGGGAACAATCTTGGACGATTGTACAGCACTCTCTCAAATCCCGCCCGGTCAATTGTCAATCCCCTGCACATCGATGGTGTACCGCAACCTGTCAAGTCAGGCCAGTGACTATCCCGACTACGAGCTCACGAATGTCCCTTACACCACCGGCACCAATACCGCAGCAGCCACCCATCCAGAAATAATGGAGAAGTCCACGAAGCCTACGGCAGCCGCAACGAAACCCTGGTACGATCCGCGCGGCTGGTCGTTACTCACCAAGTCGCTTGTTGCGGCCGGGGTGGTTGTCGCCATCGTGGCCCTCATCGTCGGTCTCGTGGAGGGCCTCAAATCCTCTTCGTATCCCGACTACTCCGCCCTGAGCTACACCCTGTCTCGCAAATACTCGGGGTCTTCCTTTTTCGACGAGTTTGACTACTATACCGCCACCGACCCGACAGATGGATTTGTTCAGTGAGCACCTACATCTATTCTACACAGTACCTTGTCACTAACTCAAAGCATCTAGATATGTGGACTCCTCAACAGCCTCAGAGCTCAACCTGACCTACGCCTCCAGCTCCCGCGCCGTGCTGAGGGTCGACACCAGCACCTCGAACCAAACCAGCGGTCGACGGTCAGTGCGCGTGACCTCGAAGGAGACGTACGAGAACGGACTCTTCATCTTCGACATCGTGCACACCCCGTACGGCTGCGCGACCTGGCCAGCGCTCTGGCTCACGGACCCGAACAACTGGCCGGAACACGGCGAGATTGACGTGCTCGAGTCCAACAACAGGGGCACGCACGGCAACGCGATGACCCTGCACACGACCAGCGGGTGCAAGATGAACGTCAAGCGCAAGGAGACCGGCTCCCCGACGTACATCAACTGCTTGAACACGGCGAACGACAACGCGGGGTGTGGCGTGACCGGCGGGAAAGCGACGTACGGGCAGGCATTCAACGAGAACGGGGGTGGAGTGAGCACAATCCCTACCCTAACCACTTAGTATACACACATCTTAATGGCTGTGGCAGGTCTACGCAATGGAACTCCGCGACGCCGGCATCCGCGTGTGGATGTGGGCGCGCGACGAGATCCCCGACGACATCTCGAACTCGAGCAGCAGCCCCGACCCGTCCGCCTGGGGCGAGGCGCTGGCGGATTTTCCCAGCACGAACTGCGATATCAGCTCGCACTTCACCAACCAGAGCATCATTGTGAACATCGATGTCTGTGGGGATCTCGCCGGGGCGTCGACCTATTACACCGACCTCTATGGCTGTCCGGATACGTGCACGCAGTGGGCGGCCGAGAACGGGGCCAACTTTACCAATGCCTACTGGGAGTTTAATAGTTTCAAGGTGTATCAGACTTCGTCGGGCGCGTCGACGACGGCGACGACTACCTCTTCTATGGCAGGGGCAACGTCTACGGCTGCTTCGGTAGGGACCACGTCTGCTGATGCGGCGTCGACGACAACTCAGGCGCAGTTGCAGGGGCAGGGGGAGGGGCAGGGGGATTCTTCGTCGCAGCAGCAGCAGAGTCAACAGGGTCAACAGCAGCAGCAGCAGCAGCATGGAGGACAATGATTGTGGGAGTTGATCTGCTGTTGCTCTCGGCGTGTGCATTTTTTCCTTCGTATTTTCAATAGCTTATACGCATTAGTAGCTTGTTGGAATAAGAAATCATTGGGGCGCTTCCTTGTAATCTGGCGTAGCTTTTTCTAGTCTTGAGTCGGGAATGACTAAATTAAATGCGGGTGTTGTTTATTTTTATTTGATAGTGATTCATGATTCTTGATGAAGAGGGTCGCCAATATATATACACGTGGACAAATATCCAAGCGCAAACACCCTGACCTCCCACAGACAATCAAACGCACAAAAAAAAAGGGGGAAGACCAAGTTTGATGATATAGATATACACCGAAGATATACCATAAGATATGATCATCTTTCCACCATCCAAATGCATATAATGACAATGGAAGCGAGAGCAGTCATCCTCATGGGTGCTGTCACATGCTCCAAGAACATTATGTCAAATAATGCATGGTCTTTCAACAACAGGGGCTGTGGTTTAGTGGTATAATATTCCCTTAGCATGGGAGAGGTCCGGGGTTCGATTCCCCGCAGCTCCATCTTTTTGCTGTTTTTCTCTCCGGCCTTCTTTACCTCTAGTTTGTTTATTTGGTTACCAAGGGTTGTGTGCTTCTTGCCCGGTTATCGATAAGACCCCATACCACACCCATGTGCACAATCCGTGTGCAACCACAACTAAACCTTTTAGATTATTCCAAACACATATGATGCTGCGAAAGACTACTGCTTTTGATCTGCGTATGCATAGTCATACCATTCCAGGATTAGTTCATCTATAGTTCTTACTAATCAGTTACAAGTATATGTGAAGATAGTATACCTCCAGCACACGCAACCCTCACACCACATTGACATCAATAATGACCGACAATGATATTGACGTCAACCCCTCTTCCATCTCACCACCACCCTCACAACCAGACAGAATCCATACCCCTGTCGTCCAACAACTAAGCTTTCAAGTTCTATCTCCTACCCCACCTGGCACTTATTCCAGCCCACCGGCTCCGGTCTACTCCGAAGGATAACAATTACCCTCCCATGACGCAGGATCCCCATCGCCCTTCCACAATATCGCATATAAACCCTACCTAAACATCCCAGACCAGCCAGCCAGAAAACCAGAAGCATCCAATCTATCTACGCCCACACAACCATCTCACAGCCTCCAAAAAAATCACACCCAACCACCTTTGAATCCAAGCACACAACGAACTGGAAAATATGCCCTCCCAGCTTACAAACCGCGACTTCCAATCCGCAAAGAACGTCGAGCCCCTCGACAAACACAACACCCAGTCCGAGGACGCCGCCACCCAGCCCTCCTTCTCCGGGCCGGGGGCCCACAGCTCGGCCGCGTCGACGACCAAGCCGCATGGCAACAAGATTCTGAACAAGCTGGATCCGCGTTTCGATAGCGAGATGTTGGAGGGGCAGCAGGAAAGGGAGAGGCGGGAGGGGCCGCATGAGTAGGGGGTAGGAGCGGGGGTTTCTTGGTCAGGTGTGCTGTGCATGCATACATGCAGGTATTACGCTGCAAGCAAAGGCTCGGACGGTATGATGAGGATTTGGTCTGAAGCGAGGATATAATTGTACTGTACTATATCACTAACATATTCACAATGAAGGTTAACCAACTAAGGTCTTTCAGCTTAGATTAAGAAAAGTAGACGTGCGAGCGAGATTGGCGCTGTGCTAGAAGTCCCGATTAGGTCGAGCCGTCGATGATGGCCTGGGCGATCTTTTCCGCCAGCATGTCTATTTCCCATGGTCAGTAACCCATTCGGTAGATGGAACCAAGATGAAAAGGTTCTCCAAGGCAGGGAAGACTCACAAACAGTGGACTGGGGATGGCCCGGGGGCAAGAACGGGAAAGCGCTGGCATCGACAACCCGCACGCCCTGAACGCCGTACACGCGCGCCTCGTGGTCCACGACCGCCATCGCGTCGCTCGCCAGCCCCATCTTGCACGTACACGCGGCGTGCCACAGCGTCATGACGTTGTTCTTGATGAACTCGAGGATCTCCGCGTCCGTCTGCGTCTGCACGCCCGGGTTGTACTCCTGGCCGATCACCACGGGCGCCATCGCCTGGCTCTGGAAGGCCGCGCGGATGCGCTTGAACATCGCCACCGCCACCTCCTGGTCGGCCTGCGTGTCCAGCCAGTTCGGATTGATGATGGGGAGGTCCGAGGTGTCGGCGGACTTGAGCGTCACATTGCCGCGCGAGGTCGGGGTGATGAGCACGCCGAGCATGGAGGCGTACTGGTAGCCATCGCGAGGCTGCGTCGTCAGGAGGTTGGAGAGGTTGCCGATATACCCGGCGCCGGAGATATACTGGTTGGGTTTAGGTTAGCATCGGCTTGAAGACTTCGATCTTCGACAGGAACAAGCCCTACCTCTGCTTCGGGCCAGTCACTGGGGAAGGTGGCGAGATCCTTCTCGGTCTGTTGGCCGAAGGCCGAGCGCAAACTGGCGGGGATTTTCTCCCAGGCGAGATAGTCGGCGATGGGGTTGGTCAGGGGGCCTGATCTTGTGGTGACTATGTTAAGGAATTGGCCGACCAGTTCCAGCAGGTTCAGGGCGATAGCTGTGAAGGTCTGCACCTTGACACGGTACGAGGGCGCAAAGAATGGGTGGTCCCACATGTTCTGGCCAACACCAGGACGATTCGCGACGACCGCGATGCTGTGCTGCTCCAGGACTTCCTGCGGACCCACCCCCGAAACCATCAGAAGCTGAGGGGATTGGAAGGCACCGGCCGACACAATCACTTCTTTTTTGGCTTTGATGGTGGAGACAATTCCCAGCGCGCCCCTGACCTGCACACCGGTGGCCTTCTTGTTGCTGTCGAAGATGATCTTCTTGGCGAGCGTGTTCGAGTACGTGGTCAACGTGGAGGGTTTGATGGAGGTCAAGAAGGACGACTGGGAGCTACTCCGCGTCTCGTCCTTGGGATTGATGGTCGAGGAGCAGTACTGCCCGCCCATGAGAGAGCCGGTGTTGAAGTCCTGGGTCTGGTTGATACCGATGGCCTGCATGCCAAGGTCCATCCACGTCGAGAACGGCATCGCGTAGTTCGCATAGGACACCTGCAGCGGTCCTCCGCTCGATTCGAACGCACTGCTGTCGTACTCGGTCGTGGCATTCTTGAACCGAAGCTCGGTGTTGGGGGGCGTGAAGGTCACGCTGCGCTTGTAGTAGGGCAGCACTTGGTCGAACTCATAGCTGCTGTCGTTGACGGTAGTGGCCCATTCGTGCATGGATTCGCGCGTCGGCCTGGGATTCCCGCATCGGTCAGTTACATGATCTCCAAGGTTATCATCCCGATTGTACTGGGACCTGCCGTTGATAAATCATGAAGTTCATCGCCGACCTGCCACATTATCTGTCAGCACAAGTGCATCCGCACATTGAATACCAGCGCATCACATACGATCCACCCAAGCACTTCCCCCGAGCGTAGTGGATCGACCGTCCGTTGGCGCCGGGCTGGTTCTCCGCGACAAACCCCCAGTCGTGGAGGGCGACGGTCTTGGGGTCGGAGCCGACAGGGAGCACATCGGCTGCGGGCACGGCGGCCACCGATTCCAGCTCGTAAAGGCCGCCGGCCTCCACCAAGGCGACCTTGAATTTCTGCTGTGCCAGACGCGTGGCGATGACATTGCCTCCCGTGCCGCCGCCGACGACCACGTAGTCAAATTCAGTATCGAAGAGGCCGCGCTCCTGGTGGCCAGTGGGCGAAGCAGCGGTCCCCGGGACCAGCCATTGTAAAGCGAGCGACGCAAGGAAGACGTGACCTATCATCGGGACTGTAAAGGAGTGTGGGTGCCAGAAAAGGCAGAAAGGTTAAGGATCAAGGAGTGGACTAAGGATCGAACAGGGTATCAGAAGCAAAAGCAAAAAGAGTGTCGGTTGAGGAGGGAGACTGCGGAAGGAGAGCTGCAGCAGGCGTTTATGAGACATGCTCGACCAGCACGGGGACTTCTCAAGTATGGCAAGACCGAGGAATCAGGATCGTGGCTGCCCAGAATCTAAGCTACATTGTGGATCAGTCAAGTTGGAAAAGTGATCGATCTATACGGTTGATCCGGTTCTGAATGGTGCATTCTTTAGAAGCCCCATACCCGTATCTCCAGGAGCTGAGCTGCAAGCGAGCGCCAAGTGGGAATTCTGCCAGGGATTAGGAATTAGTTTCCCTCCGACCAGGGCATCCTGGCACTGAGATACGAGATCCGGCCCATATTGAGACCGTTCCTGCTGGCTGGACCATCCGATTGACTCGGGATCGCAGAGTCGTGTATCATGGCCCTGAAGGTTGTGGGGAATGCGCTCTGGCCTCGGAGCATAAGAGCAAGATCAGGAACTGTACTCCGTGCGCCCCTTTTCGCGTGGGAACTGAAATCCACGGACCGACAAGAAAGATCTGAGGTTTGTGATCAACAGGCACGGTGGCTTAGGCTGAAACCACCGGACGGTCGCGATCACAAGCGAAGTGGGGATTGAGGGCTGAAGATCGCAAATATCGGGCGGGCGCAAAATTGGGTGGTTTGGAGCTCTGGGACCTCCCGAAACATTAACTCATAAATAGAAACACTGCGAACTGCTGCTCGTGTTGGTACCCCTCTGCATAGAGTCAACGCTTGCCAGAAATCCACTGATGTATCATCGAAAGACGCTCTATACAAATAATCGGGTTTGTGTGATCGAGTGTGATATGTGGACTTGCCGCGTAGTTCCGATGCAAGCGCCCTGAAGGAAATTAATTGTTGGGGAAAAACAAGGCACCAGGTGGACCCAGTGGGATCAACCCCGCAAATCCTTCAGTCAGCCCATGTTCTTGGACAGGTTCAGTATATAAAGCCAGGACAAATCGCCCTCCTGGCTTGCCAGGAAATCGAGACTGGCAATTTTTGAGTCAATGTAGGGTTGGGGAGGGAGACAGAGGGGGGGATGGGGGGAGTGATGACTAAACAAACACCTTTTGCTCTGCACCATCGCCCAAAAGGGTAATGGTTGCGAGTAGCCCTGCATTGCCTTTTTCAGTCTTGGCTTCAGCCTGCCTAGTGAGCTTGTTCATGCGTTTTCATCATGTGCTACCTGCTTCCATCTCTTAGATCCATACATTTGCTTATGACTGTCCTGAAGATATTTAGGCATCAATCAAAATTCAGAGTGTTGGGGAATGGTGACACTTCCTAGGTTGGGGGGAACCCTTACTCCCAACCACAGAAGTACAGTATAGTTGTTGTGTATGTACAGTACTTGCATATACTTGGGTAGAAGAATAACATGAGAGATCATCAATGACAATATATCAGAATTATACCTCTGGAACTGAAGCATGACCTAGATGAAGAAAACTGCGGCCTACAAGCTCAAAGAGACACCCTACATCATCTCTTCTCAACCACCGAGGTATCATCCATCCCCAACGAAAGAAAATCTGCAAACCTTACAGCACGTGCCCCCGGAGTCTCCAACAGCCTAATCGTCTGTTGAGCCGCCGTGGCCAACAACGGCCCTCCGGTTCGAAGGGATCTGCAGAGCCGCGGTGATTGTCCCCTCATCAAGCCGCCAGCCGAACCCTCCTCTGCCACCACATGAACCCAAACGCCGTTTTGTCACATGCTGAACAGCCGAGTTTGTCAAGGGAAACTAAAGACTTTGCCTCTTCGCTGTGGTTGGCGGCAAGGATGAACCCTACCTATATAGTTGCCCCTCCAGCCATCCGCCATGGCCGCCACCAGACCAAGCCATCAGCCGACCACAGGCACCCCTCATCACTCGCGAGATCTTCATCAACAACCAAAACATCATCATCATCATCATCATGAGTGGCACACATCCAAATCCTAAGGACTCGATGAAGTCCACCTGGCGCCAGCTGGACCGCGACCAGTGGAGGTTCCCTCACTGGATGGTCGAGATGCTTGGCATCCACCACATCAACCTGGACCAAGACGTCCCCATCCACTCCAAGGAGGAAAAGATGCCCTACATCGGCGAGTTCTCCCTTCACCGCTGGATCCTCTGGCACTCGGTGCTTCCACTCCTCGTCCACCAGCTGTATGTCTCCTACACCGGCCGGCCGATGGGCCTCATCGCCGCCTTCTTCTTCTACAGTCTCGCCTTCAAGCTGATCGCCATCCACGAACTGCACGTCCTCCGCCGGCTAGGCCACAAGGTCGGCTTCTTCGACGGCGACCAGCACGCGCGCGACGGGGTGCCCGACGTGGGGATCGGCAAGGTCGTGCAGTCGCTCATGTCCACCTCGACCTTCCGGCCGGTCATGACCGTCTTCTTCAGCTACCGGCCCAGCCAGCCCCCGTCGCAGATCAGCTGGGCCTGGCTCATCCTGGAGATCGGGCTGTACGGCATCGTCCTCGACTTCTGGTTCTACTGGTACCACCGCGTCATGCACGACTGCGAGGGGCTCTGGAAGTACCACCGCACGCACCACCTCACCAAGCACCCGAACCCGCTGCTGTCGCTCTACGCCGACACGGAGCAGGAGATCTTCGACATCGCGGGCATCCCGCTGCTGGCGTACTTCTCGCTTAAGCTGATGGGGCTCCCCATGGGCTTCTATGAGTGGTGGATCTGCCATCAGTATGTCATGTTCGCCGAGTTGGCGGGACACAGCGGGCTGCGCGTCTGGACGACCCCGCCCTCGACCTTGGGCTGGCTGCTGAGGCTCACGGGGACCGAGCTGGTCATCGAGGACCATGATCTCCACCACCGCAAGGGCTGGAAGCAGAGCTCGAACTACGGCAAGCAGACTCGGCTGTGGGATCGCTTGTTCGGGACCTGCCGCGAGCGGATCGAGTGCCGGCCGGAGAATGTGGATTGGAATACGGAGGTTAAGATGCCGATGTTCTAGGGTGGGGTTGAATTTTTGGGAGTGGTTCGATGGCTGCTGGTTTCGGCTGATGTGTGCACGGTGAGGCTTGACGCTCAGTTGGTGTATCTGGTTTTGATGATAGATGTCTGTATACTGTAATGCTTAATGGTATGGTTGTGAACATGTGACAGATTATTATGCGTTTCCTGGATGGTTTACATACCCTTGGTTATCTCCGAGGCGCTGCGGTGCGCTGCGGTGCTCTGCCTGGATTGAACTTGCTCCAAGGGTTGTCATTCACCAATCTTCAACCTGATACGATAGGGCTTCTTCTGTCTGTCCATGCAGTGTAGAAAGCAAAAGCAAAAACATACAACAGAAGGGATTCGCTGGTGGTCACCCACCCAACTACTAACCTCCCGGCGTGTGGCTTAAGTACGGCTGAGCGGACGGGAAGCCCTGTTTTCCACACCCTGTGGTCGTATGTGCTCAAAAGGGGCTTGAAACAATTCATACGGGGCACTTGTTTACGAACCTAGAAGAAACCGTAGCTTTGTCCCACGGCGGCGAATTGAGGAGCATGAGAGTAGAGTGGTGGATTCCGGCCCGCGGGAAGGGCCTGTTTACACCCACGGTGTTGAACCCTAAAAACTGCTGTTCTGGGTTCTGCTGCAGCAGTGGTTTGCATATTCATTCATCACTATAAACTCCGAGAAAACGGCAAACACATTCTTTCAGCTGGAAGGATCACCTGGTCGAGAGACTGTGTTTCAGGTCCATGCTGGGATGCATGGACTGACAGGAAGACGGCGAGTGATGGAGCATGAGCAGGGCCTAGAAGCTGCCGTGCGTACCATCTTGCTGCTTATGAATGTTTGCTCATGCTCATCCGGAAATTACAAAGGCTGCATTGGGAATCGAACGATCTATCTCGCTTGAAATCACCTACTGAAGAGAGGTATATTGTGGTTGCCTAAGCACATACATGCTTGGCACGGCCTGGCCATGAGCATGGCAAGTCGTGCTTATAGGGCTGATTGGCTCTCCATGATCGATCCTCAATTCCCCGAAAACTGTATTTCGGTTGGCAATCACAATCTCCAGGCCCGTTGGAAATCAAACTGAGGCCAGCACGTGACTATGTATAAGGCAAGAAACGCCCACCTCTCGCTCTCTCTCTCTTTCTCTCTCTCCCCCTCTCCCCCTCTCTTCACCTTTACTTCCATTCTTCCGGACGGGTATAACCTCAATGCAGGTTTGCAATGGTCGTCTCCACGAAAGCAGCGCCAAATTGTTTTCCACATTCACATAACCGGTGAATTGGCTGGGTGGATGCAGCAACGTGCTGGCTGGCTCGTCTTGACGCGGAGTTGCCGCTGCCAATTTCAATCCGAGCTGAGGCGCGCTGCCGACAGAGGGTGAGCAGTGTTCTTCCAGCTGAACAAGGGAGGGATGGGATGTTAATCATCTTCTGTGCCTGCACCGGGGCGCGTATATATCTGGGATCGGGATATGGGGAGAGGGAGAGGGCAAGCAAAGCAAGACTTTTCGTCTGGTTCGTGATCAACAAAAGAAATCCCCATTGTGCATCGTTTTTATCTTCTTCTCTTGTTCTCATTCACTCATTCTGTTCTCCTGCTACCTGCGCTCTTCCCGATGTTGCCTCCAACCCAAAGATTGACGCAGGAAGGCGCCATTCCGGCCGTTTGGATGCGATCTGGGACGTCCAAGGGATTATTTCTGCATCGCGAGCATCTCCCCGCAGATGAGGCGAAGTGGGAGCCCATTATCCTCGCTCTCATGGGCTCGAAGGGGGCTCACTCTGGGGAGAGTGCGCCACAGACCGACGGTCTCGGCGGAGGCACGTCCACGACGTCCAAAGTGGCCATCGTGGGGCGGACCTCTCGGCCCGGCATCGACTTGGAGTACAGCTTCGTCCAGGTGGATTTCAAGGCAGGTCGAGTGGACCGCTCAGGGACGTGTGGGAATATGATGGCTGGCGTGGGACCGTTTGCGTGGGATCAGAATCTGCTCGCTCCTTCATCCGGGTGGTCATCTTCCTTATCATCGGTAGCAGTAGATAAGGAAGGTGACGAGATCAACCCAATGGTATGTTGTGAGTCTTTACAAACAGCGATTGACTTCTCACCCATCTTGTTTCCCAGATCAATATCCGGGTCCTCGATACCAATACCGGCCAAGTCTTTCGTCTCACCATGCCCAATCCACACTACCACCACCAGCACCCGGACTCACCTTCCATCTCTCTCTCAACCTGGGACGCGATCAAGGTGACCATGGTGCAGCCAGGTGGTCAAATGACGGGGGCACTGTTTCCCAAGAAGGAGAGCAGCAGTAGCAGTAGCGAAGAACGCACCACCTTGCTGGAGATTCCCTGTGGCTGGACGGGCCAGCTCCTCCGCGTCCGGGCCACGTTGATTGACTGTGGTAATCCGTTTGTGCTGGTGGCAGCGGCCGACATGCCCGCGCAATACCACCACGAACAGCGGGATTCGTTGTTCAGCGACGCGGCTCGCCTGACGGTGGAAACGCTTCGTCGGGCTGGCTCCCTTCGTCTTGGGCTGGCGACCAGCTGGGACGCGGCGGCCCGCCAGAGGACAGTTCCTAAGATCGCGGTGGTGGCACCAGCTACAGCTGCAAGTGCCTCCGTAGATGCGACGGTGACGGCTTATAGTCTGGGCGACTTGCATCCGACGATTCAACTCACGGGTGCAGTCGCATTGGCGGCCGCGCTGAGTGTGCCGGGGACTGTGCTTGCCGCTGATACAACAGCCAAGGGGGGCAATGGAAACCGTACCTCCTCCTACACGTCTTCCACCTCCCGAACCTGGCGCATTGCCCACCCTCGAGGCACGGTGAAGGTCGAGACTGTTTCATCGCGGAATGCGGACGGGTCCTACTGCATTGAGAGTGCATCGGTGATGCGGACGGCGCGGAAACTATTCGAGGGACAGGCCTTCTACTCTTTGAGATAGTGAAGCACGTGGTGACTAGATTACTATGAAAGAGACTGAAAAGTGACCATCAATCCTGCAAGGATGTCGTAGTTTTCAACTGCTTAAAAGGCGTGTAATCTAGGATTATGGTAGCCGAGAAACCGTACATGTGACCATTCACATGAGCTCTGGTGTTTCTAATTACTTCCATGTACAATACGCCTGCGTGACCAGTCTTTGAGTTACGGCTCTTGGTATATATACCGGCCTCGAATGCTTTTGTCCAACTATAGACATCATCTCTACTACCGAGCCAGCCATGGAGATCATCTGGCGGGACACTTCTTCCGCCTCGCTGTACGAGGAGGCCCGTTTGGCACGGGTCTTCAACTCTCGCCGCCCCGACTACCATCCATCGGCTATTGTGCGTGCTAGAACGGAGTCCGACATCATCGAAGCAGTTCAGCTAGCGCGCAAGTCGAACCTGCAGGTCGCTGTCCGCTCTGGCGGCCACTCATTCCCGGGTTGGAGCCTTCGCGAGAATTCTCTCCTGGTCGACCTTGGCGACTACCGTGATGTTGAGGTTGATGCGGAAAGAAAGGAAGCCTGGATATCTTCCGGGATGAAAAGTGACATTGATTTGCAATTGATGAAGGACTATGGACTGATGATGGGTGCGGGGCATCACCCCGGTGTGGGCATCGGAGGTTACTTGCTCCAGGGGGGGTTATCCTGGAATTGCAGGGTAGGTCTTTCAATCTCCTCTACCAATCATTTGATGAGGGCTTATGCCTGACGAGGCCTAGAACTGGGGTTGGGCGTGTGAGAGGGTCAGGGCTGTTGATGTGGTCACGGCAGATGGGAATCTGGTCCGTTGCTCTGCGGAAGAGAACAGGGACTTGTTCTGGGCTGCGCGGGGAGCTGGGCCTTGTAAGTGTTTCTGATTGCAGAGTTTCCAATAGCTCAAACCTGATAAGGGTGCACCAGATTTCCCCGGCATTGCCACCCGGTTTCTTGTGCAGCTTCTCCCTGCACCCATGGTCTTCCGTTCGTCCGGGTACATATATCCCAAAAATAGGTATACAGAGGCATTTAACTGGATCCTTGCTCTCACACCTGCTTTTGACAAAGACACGGAAACTGTGGCTGTCTGCCGGTATCCTGACGGTATCGACGAGATCTGCTTCACAGTGTACTTTATCACAATGAAGGACAGTGTGGACGCGGCTTGGAGCGCCTTGCTGCCCGCACAACAAACCCGTCCGGAGGGCACAATTCAAGAGTGGTTCTGTCGAGAGGATAGCCTCGAGCAGGAATACGCGAACGAAGTCAGCGCTTACCCGGGAGATCGTCGCTGGGTGGTGGATAATGCCTTCATCGAGAACGAGGCAGATGTGGCTGCTGTGCTGGAGCAGGTCTGTCTGTCACTGCCAGACAGGCGGTTTGTTGTGCTTTGGTATCCGCTGGCCCCGCAGAGTCGTCGTCGATTGTCAGACATGGCTCTCAGTCTGCAATCCGATCACTACGTTGGTACATACGCCATTTACGAGAGCGAAAGCGATGATGAGAGGTGCCGTTCGTGGATCCAAGACACAGCAGAAAAGCTGGAGCCATTTCGTGCCGGCTCTTTCTCCGGTGAAGCCGACTTTCAAGCTCGGGTTGTTAATTGCTGGGCCGACAAGGAGTTCGGAAGATTGACTCAAGTACGACAAAGATGGGACCCTGAGGGACGCTTCTGTGGACCATTGGCCGGCGTGGATGCGTAAGGATAGGTTGGTAGCACTATTAGTAGTCCTCTGTATGTCATGGTTCAGCAATAGCCAGAGTCATACAAATCAGCACAAAAAGCATACTTCTATACGAGCCCAGAGGATTTGGGCCAAAGCTTAATCATAAATTGCAGGGTAAGATATAAAGACATTCTTCTACCAAAGGGTTTGCTTAGACTTAACAGCACAAAGATTCCTAATGATCAATGCTCCTGTCTTTACTTGACGTGACTTTCTAAATTGAAATACATCTGCCTACGATCATCGCCAAAATGAAGCTCTGCAGCACAGGCTTGATGTTTATCTCGATCTTGCTCACAGCGAGCCATGCTGCACCTGTGGATCGGTATGTACACTACTCCTTCCAACCCCCTACCTTTGTGCATGCGGGTAATTTGACCGACCTGGTGAATAGGGCTGCCCGCTCTGTGGATGTGACGTCTAACTACGATCGTGCTGTGGATGTCTCATCGAATTATGACCGAGCTGTGGATGTCACATCGAACTATGACCGAGCTGTGGATATGACTGCGAACTACGACCGGGCTGTGGAGGTCACCGCCAACTATGACCGGGCTGTGGACATAAGTTCTAAGTATGACTAAAACAAGCTGCAGACGCGGTGGGATGGCTGCGAGGTCATAGGATGCAAAGCAGGGATACTGGTGAAGGAAATGAAATTTCCATGATTACTAGTCATGGGACTATTTGGGGATTATTTCATCCCAAGGAGTCAATAGTCTGTCAGTGTTCTTATGTATGATTGTGTTTGACAAATGAGGTATTCTTCGGTCGTGTACTGCAAAGAACAGGCGATGTTAACGTGGTAGGCAACCAATCCTCTAACGACGGATCATTCGACAGGTACGGATATATTGCATGTGAATAATCTTACAGTTGTAGACTCTGTAGGTAGCAAACGACCTATCTAGCTCTGTATTACTTTAGCAGGGATTAATTTATTATGATCCTCGTAGAGGTGATTGGCTGTTGGCAGTAATGCTGGATCGTAAGCACATAGATCGCTACATCCACGGACAGGGTTAATTTCTCTTACAATTAAACTACTCAGACCACTGAAAGTATCCTTGTTTTGACTGCCTAACGCAATGGACATACTTCCAAGATTGTATCAATCTCATCAACCCTTGACTTGAGCATCAGTTTAACTCAACATCGGATAAGGCCTCACTTTTAGACACAGCGCAGCCTGCAGATTCTCTTCAACATGCTTCTCTCCTTGTTTGTTTTGTTGATTCTCTTAGGCTCACACTTGCTCCGAGTGCAACAAAAGCAAAGTGACCAGAGACCATTCAGTGAGACATTCAACCGGAAGATAGAGCAGCTCCTAGAGCACTTCAGTATCCCGGGACTCGCCATTTCTGTTGTGCAAGATGACGAGATCTTGGCGAGGGTGTGTACTTGCCAACACCATAGACGCTTAACCTAGACTGAACATCCATAGGGCTACGGAGTATCTGACATCGAGACCTCGCAAGCAGTGTCCGAACACACGCTATTCTTCGCTGGAAGCACCACCAAAGCCTTCACCGCTGCTGCAGTTTCGCTTCTGGTGGACGATAACCATCATTACCCCAACATCCAGTGGACCACTCCCGTTCATTCCATCATCCCGGAAGACTTCACCATGATCGACCCCTGGTATACAGCCCATGTCACCGTGACAGATATGCTCTCTCATCGCTCAGGTCTACCACGCCATGACTGGCTGCTGCTGACCAATCTGACTCAGCAAGAGATTGTCCAGAGGATCCGATACCTGCCACTGACAGCCGAAATCCGCACCAAGTTCCAATACAGCAATCTCATGTATATCACCGCCGCTCACATGATCGAGTCCGTGTCCGGTCACTCGTTGCCGTCGTTCTTGACTGAAAGAATCTGGGCCCCGCTGAACATGTCGGAAACCTATCTTTCGTTGACCGATGCCCAGCGCGCAGGAAGGAACATTTCGCAGGGTTATTACCTTGATATTAACGGCAAGCTGGTGTCAACCCAGCATGTTAGTATGAGAAATTCGCGTGGCGCAGGGAATATCCTCTCCTCCGTTGCGGATTACGCCAAATGGATTTCGACTCTCCTACGCAGGGGGCCCCCGTTATCTGAAGCGGGCTACCGCACTCTCTTCGGTGCTCACAGCATCGCTGCCAGGGAACCAGTCCCGCCCTTTGTATCACCGACGCTATACGGGATGGGCTGGGTGGTACAGACGTACCGCGGTGAAACCGTGATCCAGCACGCTGGATCCCAGTATGGGTTCGGGTCTCTAGTGGCCCTTCTACCGCAGCGCAAGCTGGGGGTTGTGGTCATGGGCAACAACATGCGTGGGACCAATGCGGCTGCCGATATCATTGCTTTTGACATCATAGATGATGTCCTCGATACCCCCAGAGATGAACGCTTCGATTGGCGAGGAAGGTCTGTGACTGCCCTGCCATATGTCTGTGCAACGTGGCATGACTAACTGTCTCTCCTCCATGCTCTTGATTGATTAGAGCCGATGAACGGTTAGCAGCCGACACGCTCACCAACGACACTTTTCGTCAATTATATCCAGTTCTCCCGGATCCGCCCCAACCCTACCCGCTCAACCTTTCTGCGTATGAGGGATTATACGTACATGCGGTGTATCCCAACCTGACCATATCGAGTGATTGTAGTGAAACGGCAGGTGGAATTTTTTACGAGAATGGGACAGGTGCAAAGCTCTGTGCATTTCTGGTTGAACCAGGGGATTATTTCCCCAAACCGCTGTTGCTGGAGATGTACCATGTTAGTGGTAACTCTTGGGTTCTGGTCACTACTATAGCTGGGGCCATGTCTGTAGCCAGGGTTGAATTCAGGTTCGATGCTGACGGACATAGGATGAGTCATATGGGCGCTGAGGTTGAATCGGCCATGGCGCGGGTGGGGGAGAAGATTTGGTGGGCACATGTTTGATGTCACTGGCAGGACTGGAAAGAGCTAATTGACTATGACTATAACAACGTGCCACGGTAGCATTCTCCTAGCATTAGTTGATTGCCTGTGAGTCTTCAACAAAGTCCATGTAAATTTAGATGCTATGACCTTCATCTTAGCCATACCTCTCTATAACTGCTATTCTTCGGCCACACTCGAACACCAATCGTAGACATCAGCGTTCATTAGTACGAAAATAAACCGTATCCACTGTAAAAATCATCATCTCTTGAACTACAGTCATGAACCTTCCATCCTGCTCATCTTTCGCAGGACACGTACCTTGAATCTAACAATCTGTTGACTGATACTATTTACAATGGAACGGTCAGATTTTGAGACTCTTCACTCACTTCTTGAAGAGATTAAAGCCTCCCTTGCAACTTATGAGGCTACACGTTCAAATCCAGCACGAAATCAGGCTCTTGAGCAAGCGCTGAAACTGACAAGAGCTCTTGAGAGCCCCAAAGATGCGGTCTTCAAGCTCTTTCTGTCGGTGAGTGCTGCACCTACAACTTGCTGTAAAAACACAACTGAGAACTCCCAGCCCACCCAAGCGATGGCCGTCAAAGTCGCGCATGACCTCGGTATCTTCTCGATTCTGACAGGCTCCGAGACGGCCATCTCTTGCCAGGATTTGGCAGATCGGAGTGGTGCGCACCCGCTGCTGGTCGGTCCGTCATCCCTGCCATGTCCATCTCCTGTCACCTACACGCGTAGCTCGTGACCCCATCCCTCGTTCCAGTCAAGTCTGACAGACATGCTCACAGAACGCATTATGCGAGTTATCGTCGCAATGGACTTTGCGAGCGAGCAGGGCCCCGAACAGTACCGTGCGACCCGACTCTCGAAGGAGATAACGGGCAAGAAATCTGGGATCGTGGACACGCTGTACGCCATGGCGTCCTCTCCCATCGTGTCTGCACTAACCCTGTCCCACCCAGCTTCCTCGATCTGGCCCCAGCCATCCTCCAAACGCCGGCCTTCCTCCGCGACACGCACTACCAGAACCCGGAGGACCATTCCGCTGGCCCGATCCAGTACACATACCACACGCCGATGAACAGCTTCGAATGGCTCGCCACTGACAAGGCCGCGCATGCACGGTTCCACGCCTATGTGGAGGGTGTGCGCGAGGGCCAGCCGGACTGGGTGGACTGGTTCCCTGTGCAGGCGAGGATCCTGGACGGATGCGTCGCCAGCGCCAGCGACCCGCTGATTGTGAATGTCGCCGCCGGCAGTGGGCGGGATATGCTCGCGTTTCGGAGGAAGTTCCCCGACGTCGCGGGTCGAATCATCATCCAGGATCTCCCGGCTGTGTTCCAGGACGTTCATGGCCAGGATCTCGGGCTGGAGAAGATCGAGCACGATGTGTTCGAGCCGCAGCCTGTCGTTGGTAAGTTAACCTCCTATCCACCTCCGAGGCTTGTGCGTACATCTGCTGATGTATGCTGGTAGGCGCGCGGGTCTACTATCTCAGATTCATTCTGCATGAGTTCTCGGATGATAACTGCCGAAAGATCCTGGCGAATATTACCAGGGTGATGACAAGAGGATACTCGAAGGTCTTGATCGAGGAGTTTCTCCTCCCGGATGAGCATGCTGGCCTTTTACATTCTATGGTGGATATGATCCTGATGGTCTTCGGGCCGGGGATTGTGCGCACGCAGACGCGTTGGGTCGCGCTTCTTGAGTCTGTGGGGCTTTCTGTCAACCTCGTGGCGCATCCGGACGCGGATGGGCCGTCTATCATCGAGGCCGAATTGGCGAATGTGGAGTCGGAGTGAATGGGCTGGCGGGGACTCGTTGCGTAGTCTACTCTGAGGATGTTAGGAAGTCTAAGAAACACGTTTCAGCCAGCTTTCGGACTCATTGGCATATCAATATCGTACATTGATTCAAATATTCCAGCCTTAGCAGATGCACAAGAAGAACATTGCTCAATAAAAGTGATCTGTCGTTGGGATGACAAACTCGGTCTTACGCCCTGGTATTGCCCTAGTAGTCCTACGGACAAATTTCGTCAGGCGCAGCATCCGTGCATGGCGGCTCAGAGAGCTCCAAAGAATCTGGAAGTTTGGTAGGTTCTGTGTCAATCTCGTGTGCCTTCGAGTACTGCGCGATGGGCTTCAGCTTCCGGCACTTATGCCATACGCTGAAGTCCGGGTAGCTGAGGGCGCGGCCCTTGACCCAGCTCCTCGTCACAACCCCGACATCGCCGTTGCACTGGATCACTTGTCGCAACATGTCGATGCAGTGATCTGAACGTGTGTCATGATTGAATAGCAAGGGGCGAAAGGGACAGAAATGCCATACCTACATGCAGTCGCAGCGTCGCGTTCGAATCGTGGAACTCTGCCGGCCTGTTCTCCAGCTGAGAGTAGTAGTCGTAGTACGTGTACTGTCGAACTAGATTGACGCAGTGGAGCTGATCCACGTGTTAGTCTGACGTATCTGGACACACCCACATGAGAGCTTGTAGATGTGAAGCTGAGGGGGGCGCAACCTGATGGAACACCTCGATCCCACCCGCATAGCCGTCGCCCTCGGCCTCGGCCACTTTCACCTGGGTCAGCGGTTTCTTGAGCCGGGACATGTCCTCTGCTGTGATCTCAAGTTGCGCCACTAGAAATCATCAGTATAGAGACGGAGACAACGGACGCAAAGAGCAGATACTGTGAGTGATGTGGCCCCATGCCGCGTCCAGGTGTGGGTTGGGGGCCCCTTCGTATGGGTTTGTGTCGAAGAGGCTTCCTTGGAAGCGGACATCCTCATATTCCACGAGGTGTGTGAAAGGGGCTATATATTGTTACTATGATTAGCAGTGTTTGTTAAGAGGAAAATGCCCCTACAATATGCTGATAATTGTTCTGCACATTTACCGTCGGTAGGAGAGGATCGGTTGAGTCTCAAGGCTGAAAGTAGCAAGGAGAAAGAAAGGAGGAAAAACAGGAGATGCAATGCCCAGAGCCAGTGCGCAGTTCGAACATGAAGATGATGTGGGTGGGGTATGTCAAAGTGGTCTAAGAGAGGATCACTGTCGTCAGTCATCGGGTCCTCTATTGAGCCCTTGGGGTGGAGTGGGATGGACTCCATTATGGCTGATCAGCATACTCGAGCTATGAGGAAGCTGAGTATATTAACTCTGATAACTAGCTCTCCATATATTCTGTGCCCTTTACTTAGAAGATATGTGCTATCAATTGATAGGTATCACGAAGGACTTGTTGTCTTATGACGATCTAATGACTGCAGGCATATCACTCCGGCATGGGTCTCTTCCTCGGTGACCAATCAATCAATAGCTCTTACCTTTATCTTCTTTCTAACTCAGTGACCTTTTCTTCTCTCGTCAAGAATGTTATCGGAATACAGGTGCGACCGTAGTAAGTGTGCTAATTAGTTATGGACGAAGTAGAGTCTTCTACGAGGTACTTTCGGTATGAGGATGGATAATTGGAAGTCTCATGAGATTGATTATACACTCTTAGGACTATTTAAATAAGTTTGTAGGCTCACAGAGGTCTGGTATAAGTATTCTCTCACTGAACATGTAGTAGTTAATTCCATAAGAACAGATAAACATGTTGCAGCCCCAGAAGCATATTGTTATCAGAATCCGGGGGCTAATGTATGAGCAGGCCTATCTTGGGCGACATGAGGAGATAATGCAGTGAGCTGGCTGCACTTGCAGGGTAGGTACCAGTCTTCTGTATCTCGGATTGATCGGATGGCCTGGTTCCAAGTTGCTTATGCGCAAGTAGACGTTCATAGTACATGAATAAGAAAAGTACCGAATGATTCAACCCCGCACGGAATGCTCGCTCCGGGCCGCGCTGGCGTTGGTGGGCGGGGGAAAATTCCCCCGATGCTAGCCGAACCCACCAAACTTATCCGCTTTGAACCTCTCCTGGCTCCTTCCTGTTCTCCTGTTCTTCACATTGTTAACTTACTGTATTATCACATACTCTCACGTACTGTGAACAGTATGGCTCCTCCCCCCATCCACATCCTTGGACTCGGGAGCATCGGGACCTTCATCGCTCATTCGCTACGCTCCTTGCCTGCACGCCCGCCCGTGACCTTGCTCCTACATCGACCTGGCTTGTACGATCAGTTCTTAGCCCGTGAGGGCAAACTCCGCGTCCAGATTGGGGAGTCTGGCCCCTCGGCCGAACAGAATGGGTTCGAGGTTGAGCTTTTGGGGAAGAGCCAAGACTCCGCCCACCAACAATCCACCGACCCCATAAAATGCTTGGTCGTCACCGTCAAGGCTTCATCGACCATCGCCGCTCTCCAATCGATCCAGCACCGGCTCAACCACCAGTCCACCGTCTGTCTCCTCCAGAATGGCCTGGGACAGATCGAGCAGCTGAACGACCAGATCTTCCCCAACCCACTCACCCGCCCCACCTACATCTCCGGCATCATGCGTCTCGGTGTCTATCTACGATCGCCCTTTGACGCAGTGCTGGCGGGCATGACCGGCTCCGTTACCGTGGGGACCGTCCCCGGCCACAACAACAACAGCAGCAGCAGCAGCAGCAGCAGCAGTACGTCTACCCGCTACCTACTCGATCGACTAACCGAGTCGCCCATCCTGCAATGCACCGAATCCCCCTGGGCGGACCTCTCCCAGGCCCAACTGCTCAAGCTGTCCGCCAACTGCGTGATCAACCCGTTGACGGCGGTGCTGGACGTGCGCAACGGCGCCCTCCTTGACAACCTCGAGGTCCTGCCCCTGCAGCGCCAGCTCCTCCAGGAGGTCTCGCGGGTCTTCCAGCGGCTGCCCGCCCTGCGCGACCGCCCCGACGCGCAGCAGCAGTTCGCCTTCCCCTCGCTGGAGGCCTCGCTGATCAGTGTCATCCAGCAGACGGCGAGCAACTCGAGCAGCATGCGCGAGGATCTGCGCAAGGGCCGCGCGACCGAGATCGAGTTCATCAACGGCTGGGTGGTGCAGCAGGGCGAGGCCTTGGGGGTGGATTGCTCGGCCAACCGCATGCTGCGGCAGCTCGTTCGGGCCAAGAGCAATTCGGCCGGGACGGAGAAGTAGCGGATTTCCGCTCGGAGAGACAAGGCTTGGCCGGAGTATCGGTGTGCAGTGTATCACCTTCGCGTGGGCATTCTTTTCGAAGGTTTTGTCCTGCAAATGGCTGCGCGGAAGACAGGATCTACGATGTGCGGTGGAGCTATTCTTAGGAGCAAGCTGGGCGGTGAGCCCTTGACGAAGCAAGTAAGCAGAGACCCTACATGCAGATGTTGTGCATGATCATGCCATGAATGAACTGGCTGTAGGCAGGGTATAACAGTTGTCAGCGGAGGTTGACCGGCGGATGTACTCCGAGTAGATAGAACAACTGTGAACCAAGCACAACCAAAAAAAAAAAAAAGAAAAGAAAAGAAAAAACAGAAAAACAGAAAAAGAAAGAAAAGGAAAAAGAGAGCCAAAAAAGACTTGGCATGGCAGTGGATTCTAACTACAACCCAACCAGGAAGAAAAAGGGGGTTGAATGATTGGGCAGCCATGATCTCCAGGCAGCACCTGGCATCCTCCCTTACCGCCTTCCGTACAAAGCACTAGTCGCCCCACCGGCGGGGCAGATTCCGAATCGATAGTTTCAGAATTGGTCGCCACTCTGAGGAATTTTCCATCGACCGCAAGCAGAGGGCCCTCTCACGTGGCAGCCATTCGGAAGTTCCGAAGTGCGCGAGAAGACAGACACAGATGCGCAACACGCAGAGAGCGTTCCCTCTGCCTGAGTTGTCTCGGGTATACGGCAAGTGATTGCGACTGGGATAGTAATCATCGAGAAGGATCAGGAAGATTCGTGATGACGGATGTGATAACTTGGAACAATCCACGACTAATCAGTTACATGCCAGTTGAGTGTCTTACTCACCCCCAGTGCTGACGTCATGGCGGCATTGTCCCGCTGTCGGCCGATGGGGGCCAGACCACTGATGCCCTGAGGCCTGAGGCATCGAAGGCAAGCATCACATCACCGCAACCACTTCATCTGCCCCATTCAGTGCATCTGCTGCTCAATGGATGAAACAAACGGTCAATTGGAAACTTAACTAGTACCACTAGTACCTCTCATCTATCGGTGTGTGCTGGAGCTGAGATCAACGGAGTGTGCTGGTTCTGGGTTCGGCAATGCCAACTACTCCCGGAAGCCGTTAAATGTGGGGCGAGGGCAGCTGGACGGATAAGTCGGAATGGTGCACTGCGCCTGATTCATGGATCTGGTAAGGCAAAAAAAAGGCTGAATGTCCCTTTTTTTTTCCCTCTCTCTTCCTTGGGTTTAATTGTAATAATATTATGCCGTCTGGTCCCTGGAGCTTGTTTCTCTTTCCAGGTTTTCCACTTTTCAATCAAGCTTCTGGTGGCCATTCCGCTCCCACCTTCGTGTCTCCTCTCTTCCTCTCTCCCTCTCGCCTCCATCTCCCGCCCCTTCTGAGTCGAATTATCAAGCATGTCTGCCTTCGACAAAGAGCTCGAGATGGCGGAAGCCGATGCCCGCCCTCACACCAAAGAGGAAGGCCCGCGGAGGTCTTCTGAGAATCCAGACCGGCCGAGTTCCTCCGGCTCGGCTTCGTCCGGCTCGAGCAGCTCCATCGACTATAATCCCCAGATTCACCGGCTCCAGTCCCGAAATACCGAAGTTGACCTCGAGCGCCTCCGCACGGGGACCTCCCATGCGCTGAGTCGCATCGAGACCCAACGTCTTCAACATGCCTTGACGGTGGGTGAAAGTGTCAAGTCGCGACCATCTCGAGGCCCGTTGCCGGCGTTCGGCGGGGGCAAGCCCTACCCTCCTCCTCTCCCCGCCCGTGAAGACTATGTCGTCGAATTCGACGGGCCTGCCGACCCTCTATACCCTCAGAATTGGCCTTTGATGCGAAAGTAAGTCTTCTCATGCATTGCTTCTAATGGTGCATTGTCCGGTAGCCAAAGGATGGATGGCTAACTGCCTTCCCTCTCCCTGTCTAGAGTGTACATCAGTGCCATCCTCGCGTTTACCAGTATCTGTTCCACTTTCGACTCGGCCGTCTTCAGCGGTTCCAGCACCAATGTCGCGAAGCACTTCCATGTCGGGCTGGAAGTGGCCACCCTGTCGAGTTCGCTGTACATCATCGGATACGCCTCGGGTCCGCTGATTTGGGCCCCGCTGTCGGAGTTGAAGGGTCGTAAACTTCCGATCGTTGTTGCGATGTTAGGGTTCGGGATTTTCAACACGGCCGTCGCCGTCGCCAAGGATCTCCAAACCCTCATGATCTGTCGGTTCTTCTGCGGTATCTTTGGCAGTTCCCCATTGGCGGTCGTGGCGGCGATTTTCTCCGACATGTACGACAACCGCACGCGCGGGGTGGCCATCGCCATGTTCTCCGGCACGGTGTTCCTGGGCCCCCTGCTGGCGCCGTTCATCTCGGGCTTCATCAACGCCTCCTACCTCGGCTGGCGCTGGACCGCCTACATCCCCGCGTTCATGGGCTACGCGGCCTTTGTGCTGAACGTCTTCTTCCTGCGCGAATCCTACCCGCCGGTGATTCTGGTCTCCAAAGCCTCGGAGCTGCGCCGCCGCACGAAGAACTGGGGCATCCACGCCAAACAGGAGGAGATCGAGGTGGACCTGCGGGAACTGGTGATCAACAACTTCTCGCGCCCGCTGCGCCTGCTCATCAACGAGCCCCTGATCCTGGCGGTGACCATCTACCTCAGCTTCATCTACGGGCTGCTGTACTGCTTCCTGACGGCGTACACGCTCGTCTTCCAGGGGGTGTACCACATGGCGGCCGGCGTCAGCGGGCTGCCGCTGTTCGGCATGGTGGTGGGGCTCATCATCGCGGCCGGGTACATCATCTGGAGCTCGCGCGGGTACAGCCGCCGGCTGGACGCCAACGGCGGCGTGCCCGTCCCCGAGTGGCGGCTGCCCCCCGTCATCGTCGGCGGCGCCCTCTTCGCCGCGGGACTGTTCTGGTTTGGCTGGGCGGGCTACACCGGCCGCGTCCACTGGATCGTGCCCACGCTGAGCGGCCTGTTCACCGGCTTCGGGCTGCTGATCATCTTCATCCAGCTGTTCAACTACCTCATCGACACCTACCTCATGTTCGCCGCCTCCGCCATCGCCGCCAACACCTTCTGTCGATCCATGGTCGCCGCCAGCTTCCCGCTGTTCTCGCGCCAGATGTTCAACAACATGGGCATCGAGTGGGCCTCGACCCTGCTGGGCTGCGTGGCTGCGATTTTGGTCCCCATCCCCGTCTGCTTCTACTTCTTTGGGCGCAGATTGCGGATGAAGAGCAAGTTTGCGCCGTTCTACGAGAAGGCGCAGGAGTCGCATGCGCCCGATGAGGATGACCATGAGCTGGAGGGGGAGAACGGGGCCGCCCACTAAGGGTTGCGCTGCATGTGGATGACGGAGGGAAGGACAAACACTATTATACCGCATTGTATATGTAATGATAATTCTTAGTGACGTGGAGCGTTCTTGTCATGGCATTTGCATTGGCATTCTGCAGGTTAGCATAAAAGTTGGGAATGAATATTGGATAATCTTTCATCCATGTCTATGCAGTGGGAGTTGGCTGGTTTGATGTAGCGTGAAGAAAGGGTTGCTATCGTGGTTTCGAGAGAAGGTGGGTTGGCTGTTTTGTCGTTCCACCTGTAAGCTAGACTATAGGATATGATTACTGAGATGTTGGCCCATTATATAATCAAGGTGCTGTGGTCTAGTGGTATGACGTCACGTTGTGGCCGTGCCAGCCCCGGTTCGATTCCGGGCAGCGCCACTTTCTTTTTTGCGCTCTTTTTGCCGTGTCGTGGGTTGTGCCTTTGGCATAAGATAGTTGGGGAGTCTCATCATAATCCGATGCCAAGACACAATAAGCATCACTTCACCCATGCCAGATGCAATCCCATCACACCCAGACCTCAAGCCTCAGGCCACCGAGGTGTCCCTTGCAGCGTGAGTCCCACTCAGCACAGGCAGCATCACGTGCCCCGACCGGTGCCTGGCCGGTCCACCCGAGCTCGGGCCAATCACACTCCTCCCTTGCTCAGGGTCTTCAGGCAACAGCCGGGCGCTGAGGCCTCAGGCCAGCGATCGGCCTAGCGGCGGGGACCAAACAGGCAAGTAGCTGCTTTGCCTATAGCATCTTCATCTCTCCACCACCGCTTTATAACCATGTACATCTCCTTCAATCCTTTCGCTTTTGCCATCTCTATCCTCTCCTTTGATTCCCACACCATTTCCAGTGTTGATAAACTTTCATCTCAGGCTCATCTTCCCCTTATCCAGACACATTGTGACCCGCAAGACCTCGTATTCGCAACCGAGCCAAATATCGTTGGTCGGCGAGCTCACTCACCACTCTTTCCCCTGCACATTCAGGCCCCTTTCACTGCCCTCTCATAACCATGACAAAACTACCTCTAGACGGCTTGGTCATCGCCGTAGGCGGGACTTTCCCCGGCTACAAACAAGGTGCGAATGCCCTGATCATACGCCAGTCTCGTTTCCAATCGTCCGGGTTGCAACAGACTAACTCTCACAGCCGACCTTACTTCCATCATCAAGAAACAGGGAGCTGAGTTCAGTGCGGCCATCACCGAGACCCTGACCCACCTGATCACAACCCCCAAAGAAGTAGCCAACCAGAGTCGCAAATGTGAGTCCATCCCCGAGCTGGCCCAGCGGACAGCCCCGCGGGGAAGCTTGGAGCGTTGCACAATCTGGCAGATGACTGCTGTCTGGACGCCCTACTGACTCTTCCCTCCCCAGATACGCAGGCATGCAAGGTTCCGTACTGCAACATCGTCTCGCTGGATTGGCTCATCGACTCCGAAACGGCCGGCAAGAGACTGGCGGAGAAAGACTTTCTTCTGGACAACGCGAGCAACAAAACCAAGACCGATGGTGAAGAGACCAAGAAGAAGCGCACGCTGGAGCAGGCGCTGGGGGTCAACGAGGATGGGACAACTAAGAAGCTCAAGAATGCGCAGAAGGCTGGGACAAAGGCGCTGAACATCCCTGTGGATGAGGAGTGCTCGCTTCGACGTTCGTGATCCATCTTTGCTGGTGGGAGTGGTGTCAAGAGCTGACAGTCTTGCTTAGGCTCCCATAAAGTGTACATCGACCCGGAGTCGACCATCTGGGATGCCACCCTGAACCAGACCAGCGCAACCAACAACAATAACAAGTTCTACCGCATTCAGCTTCTCACCAACCCTACCCAGACGGAGTTCATGACCTGGACACACTGGGGCCGAGTCGGAGAGAGTGGCCAACATGCCCTGTTGGGTAATGGGTCCCTTGCCCGCGCCGAGGCCGAGTTCCAGAAGAAGTTCAAGGACAAATCGGGCCTCACGTGGGAGAAGCGGCTGGAACCACCCAAGAACAACAAGTATACGTTCATCGAGCGTAACTACGAGGAGGATTCGGAGGATGAGGATGAGGATGAGGCGCCCGCGGCCAAGAAGAAGGTCGAAAAGAAGCCCAAGATGGAGGTCAAGAGTGCTCTGCCCGTGCAGGTGCAGGACTTGATGGCGTTCATCTTCAACCAAGAATTCTTCTTGTCCACCATGGCTGCCATGTCGTACGATGCGAAGAAGCTGCCCCTGGGCAAATTGAGCAAGCGTACACTTCAAACAGGTTTCCAGGCGCTGAAGGATTTGTCAGAACTCGTGACCGACCCGGCGTTGGCAGCCTCCAAGTACGGGATGAGTTTTCAGGGCGCTGCGGAGTACCTCAGCAACAAATACTTCACTACAATCCCTCACGTCTTTGGACGCAATAGGCCGCCTGTTCTCACCCAGGGTGATCTTCTAAAGAGAGAAATTGAGCTGCTGGAGACGTTGACGGATATGGAGGTTGCAAACAATATCATGAAGGACGCGGAGGACGCGGAGATGATCCACCAGCTCGATCGCCAGTTCCAGGGCTTGGGAATGAATGAGATGACACCATGTAGGTTCAGCACACGGGTTGGAAGTTGACTATTACTGACCATATCCAGTGGCCCGTACCTCAACCGAGTTCCAAGAGCTGGAAACCTACCTTGTGCGTTCGCGTGGTGCATCTCACAGTGTGGGCCTTAATGTGAGCTTGAAACATGTCATACCGAGATCAAACCTAAGCTAATCTCCCTCACAGGTCATCAACATCTTCCGTATCGAGCGCCAAGGCGAGAACGACCGCTTCAACTCCTCCCGTTTTGCCAAGATCAAGAACGGCGACCGCCGCCTCCTGTGGCACGGATCTCGCAGCACCAACTTCGGTGGTATCCTGAGTCAAGGTCTGCGCATCGCGCCCCCCGAAGCTCCTGTCAACGGGTACATGTTCGGCAAGGGAGTCTACCTGGCGGATATGTCGACCAAGTCGGCCAACTACTGCTGCGCCTACGGCAGTGGCAACAAGGGTCTATTGCTGCTGTGCGATGCGGAGCTGGGCGACCCCATGCTCGAGCTGGAGCACGGCAACTTCAACGCGGGTGAAGACGCCGCGAAGCAGAACAAGATCGCGACCCTAGGTCGGGGCCGCTCGATCCCCGCGGGCTGGAAGGACGCGGGCTGCGTCCATCCCAACCTGGCCGGGGTCAAGATGCCGGACACGGCGCACGGGGCGGCGGTTCGGAATGCGGCGTCGCTCATGTACAACGAGTACATTGTGTATGATGTCGCACAGATCCGGCAGCGGTATCTTTTCCATGTGGATATGCGGTAGGCTGGTTTTACTTCGGCGCAATGGGTAGTGGTATTAGCGGGGCGCAAGGGCATCTGCTGGTAGTCGCTTGATGGTGTTTCAACGATGGGTTATTTCATTTCGATCCGCGCATATTTGTGCTATTAGCATTACGATGTATTTTATTTGACGAATTTCTTTTTCTTTTCTACGATCCATCGCAGCTCGATGAGGCAGACAGTAATGGCATTATTTGTGAGGTTGGGGTAGGCCAGTGGCCGGACAGAGGGCTGTAGATGCTGGCAACTTAGGTTGGCAATGCCTGGTTGCATGTCGATTATTCTCCCCTGAGAGCTGGGTTCTCCAAGCAGCAACTCAAGCTCAGTAAAGGTCTGGAAGATGCAACCAGCACAGCCACCAGTCAAAGTAGCCACAACGGGGTGCATGAGGCGGGAGATGTCCTACCAGTACAACATCCCAACCAGACAGCATTCACTCACCGCACTACCTTACCTACTGGAAATTAACTAAGACGGAATCACATGGGCCCAACCCACGGCATCCAGAAAGGCTGTTGGGGGATCCACGGATGTTTCCCGTGTGGCTCGGTGCGGATCGGTGAGTATTCACTTTCACCCCTGGTCCATTTCTTTGTTGTCCTCTGCTGAAGCAAACTTTGTTTGGCTTCTCCTCAACAAATATCTTTCTGCTTTCTCTGCCTTCTCGAAATTTGTGAACAAGGTTTGAACAGCGTGGAGCTTCACTTTCACTACTGCAACTGAGCAGAGGACTGGCACTGTACTCACCACCTGTGATCGAGTGAACACAGGGTGCAGTACTTCCTACGCAGAGTCTCAACTCGAGCTATTCAGGTACAGTCTATACATAATAACTGAATTACATACATACAGACAGCTAACATAATAATTGAGGCACCGATCAAACCACCAACACAGGCAATCTCTCCCCACAACAGCCATGTTGCTCTCTCGCATCGTGCACTTTCTCAGCCAGGCATCCACGCTTCGCCGTTGCCCCCAGCCACAACCCTGCGAGGGTCTCACTCTAAAAGTCGGCAGCAGCATCCCAGACATCCAGATCCTCTCTCTCACCAGCCACGAAGTCCACAACTACCAGTCCCCCTACACCCAAGGCAAGAAACTCGACTTCTGCGACGTGACGGTCACCCTCACCCACGCCAACGAATCCGACCTGGTCCAGCTCTCCGTCTGGCTACCGTTCCCCTCCGCCTGGAACGGCCGCTTCCTGGCGACGGGCGGCGGCGGTCTGGCCACCGGCTACATCGGGTACGCGCAGCCCGCGGCCGTGATCCAAGGCTACGCGGCGGCGGCCACGGAGGGGGGATTGACGCTGAACGGCACGATCGACCCGCAGACGGGGCAGTGGGGGTTACGCACGGACGGCACGCTCAACACGGCGCTGCTGACCAACTACGCCCACCGCTCCGTCCACGACCTGGCGGTGCTGGGCAAGGCCCTCACCACCGCGTTCTACGGCACCGCGCCGCGCTTCTCCTACTGGCACGGCTGCTCCACCGGCGGCCGACAGGGGTTCGTCGCCGCCGCGCTCTACCCCGCCGACTACGACGGGATCCTGGCCGCGAGCCCCGGGATCCACCTCCCCGAGCTGTTCGCGTGGCTGTTCTGGCCGCCGGCGCTGATGCTGAACGCCTCCTCGGCCTCGTCGCCGCCGCCGCCGCCGCCGCCGCCGCCGCAGTGCGTGTTCTCCGCGTTCCAGCGGAGTATCATCGAGGCGTGTGACGCGCTGGACGGAGCGGCGGACGGGCTCATCTCCGGCTCCGGCGACTGTCCCTTCGACGCGAGCGGACTCGTGAACACGACGATCCCCTGCGCCGAGACCAATACCTCCGTCACAATCACCGAGCAGCATGCCACCCTCGTGCAGGCGATTCTGGACGGCCCCGTCGATCCGGCCACCGGTGACACCCTCTGGTACGGCCTCCCGCCGGGAGCATCCTTCCGCGGCACCGCCGATACCATCACCACCACCACCACTAACGAAACCCACCCAACAACAGCAACAACAACAACAACAACAACACGAATAAACCCCTTCCTCCCCGCCGTCAGCTGGCTGCGCAACTTCCTCCTCAAGAGCCCCACCTACAACATCTCCACGCTCACCATCCCCCAATTCGTGGATGCGGTGCACGCCTCGCGGGAGCAGTTCGGCGACCTCCTATCCAAAGAGCAGCTGGGGCTCGAGGGCTTCCAGCAGGCGGGCGGGAAGCTGCTGGCGTGGCATGGGCTAGCGGACGAGATCGTGCCGCCGGCGGGCACGGTCAAGTACCGGGAGATGGTGGGGGAGGCGTTTAGCGAGCAGAATGTCGAGGTGGAGGATTTCTTTCGGCTGTTCCTGGCTCCCGGGGCGGGCCATTGTGGCGGGAATCTCGGCGTCGGGTATGGGCCGGTGCCGGTGGATGCGTTGGGGGCGCTGGTGCGCTGGGTGGAGGATGCGGTTGAGCCGGAGACGTTGTTTGCGGAGGTGACCGGGGGTGGGAGGAGAGTTACCAGGGAGTTGTGTTTGTGGCCGGGGGTGTTGCGGTGGGATGGGGAGGGGGGGTTGGATTTGGCGGGGAGTTTTGGGTGTGAGGAGTAGATGGATGGGTGGGGTGGTGATTGGGGTGACTCTGGAGGGGCTGATGGGGGGTGATATTAGGTGGTAAATTTAGGGTTAGCTGGGGGGATGGGTGGCTAAGGAAGAAGGGGAGTGCATCTGTTTCATGGAGATAATTTCACGGACGCTGGTATCTTGGGTCTGGTGCTCCTCCAGGCCTAGCTGTCTTGACCCCAATAAGGATGGTTAAGCTTCTTCGGTAGTCAAGGGAAGAGATTTTGGGGAGGTAATGAATTCATCCTGTTGGTCATGGTGGCGCTAGTACAGCGATAGAATCTGCTGATGAGCTACAGACAGGTGAATGAGCTGATGGGGGTGGAGAACAAGGGAGGAGGGAAGTATGAGAGGGATAGGGTTAATGGATAGGTTTGTACTGCAAGGTGAAGGCTACAGTTCTGTCTCAATACCCTCCTGAGTTGCACATGATCTGCACCAAAGTCAATCCCAGATGGGCTATCTTTATGTTCAGGCCAACTGCCTGCTTCACAGATAAAGGGATCCAGATGGAGAGGTGGGCTGTAAGTAGAGCTCTAGATCTCTACAATGCAACACCAGAACCAACCTTGTACGAGCTCCTCCCGGCGGATCCGAACCCGGCAGCATGTGCATGCGGAAGCAGTGTTATCATCTTATGCATGATAGTCACAATTCAAGTTCATTTCCAGCAAAACTGACATCAAGGTCTGCTGCGGGGCAATAATCCTCTTGCCGATGCGGGGCAATCCGCACGCTAACCCGCAAAGCCATGGAAAGAGCGAGATACGCTCTGCTCCTCCCGTCAGCTTACTGCAACCCATGGATGCGTCGCAGCCACTTTCTCATCACCGGTATACTTATCATCTCAGTGCATAGATATAAAGGTGACAGCCATTGTCATCTGGCACACTCCTTTGCCTGCAAAGTACTTTGAACTCGCAAGCACGTCTCATCATGGATCCCGAAATCCCCAAACTCTCCTTTGACCTCGTGATCGTCGGAGCGGGTGTCGCTGGTAGCCCCCTCCCCAACTATGAATTAGAGGTTAAAGACTGAATCATGTTGCAGGCTGCGTCCTCGCGAGTCGCATCTCGCATGCGCGCCCCCACCTCCGCATCCTCCTCCTCGAGGCCGGGGTCGACAAGGACGACCGCGTGCTCCCCACCCTGGGCATCATGGGGGGCTTCGACTCGAACCTCGAGTGGAACTACCGCTCGGTGCCCCAGGCCCGGGGGTTCGGAGGCGAGGTCGTCAATCTCACGTCCGGCAAGATCGTGGGCGGCGGCTCCGCGGTGAATTACCAGACCTTCACGCGGGGGCCCGCCGTTGATTAGTACCCCCCCCCCCCCCCCTCCTTTCCTCTGTACAATTCTTCACGGATGAAGTACTAACTCCAGGTACGGGGTAGCGATCAATGGGCCGAGCTCGTGCAAGACCCGCGGTGGTCGTGGAGCAGTCTCCTGCCGTACTTCAAGAAGTCGGAGACCTGGTTCCCCTCGGCGGATCTGCGCGAGCGCGGGCTTCCCACTACGGATCTGCACGGCCACGACGGTCCAATTAAGGTCCGATCGTGATTCTGGGGGAGATTGAGGGACAAGTGAATAATGCTGATCGGCACCAGGTCAGCCATGCGACGAACAGCGGCAGGCCGCGTAACTATCCCCTTCGCGAGAAGAGTCGACGGTTCCACGAGCTGCGCGGGTGCCAGCACGCGCTGGATATCAACGGGGGCAACCCCGAGGGGTACGCGGAGGCGTTCAACTCCACCTACGAGGGGCTGAGGAGCTATGCTGCTGGCTACGGGCTCGGGGAGAATGTCACGCTGTGGACCCGGTCTCTGGTGGAGAAGATAGTCGTGGAGCAGGGCGCGGCGAAAGGAGTGGTCGTCCTGCGGTCTGTGGGCGATACCGACACGCATGAGCGCTTCTACGTCGAGGCGAGCAAGGAAGTCATTCTCTCTGCGGGCGCGCAGAGCTCGCCCAAGATCCTGCTTTTGAGGTGGGACCACCCAGTCATCTTGGGTCATGACGTGTCATGACTAGAAGTTATCCTAAGATACAAGTTAGGGCATGCTAACGGGATGGATGTACTGTACGTGCAGTGGCATCGGCCCTACCGCGGAGCTGGCACGACACCAGATCGCCCCGATCCTCGACCTCCCCGTCGGACGCAACTACGCCGACCACCCCGCCATCTTCACCTACTGGGCCATCGACCTCCCCAACGCGGTCCTGGGCGATGGCGAAATGCAGGGGCCCGACCTCGACTGGACCGCGGGGCTGCCCTACGACTGGATCTCCTTCGCGCCCGCCGACCAGGGCACCCGCGAGCTGGCCCGACAATTCCTCCCTGCGGACCAGTACCAGCGTTACTCGGCAGAAGGCAAGCTGCAGGTGGAGGCGTTCACGGTGTAAGCGCCTAGCACCTTCAGCTCACTTTACTAAAGCATTCACTGACAGTATGCGAACAGCTACACCTCCGTCGACACATGCACCCGCACCCCCCTCGCGCCCGGCTGGCCCGGCAAACGCGTCTTCAGCATCGCCCACATCCTCGTGGACCCGGTCTCGCGTGGCACCGTCACCCTGCGCTCCGCCGACCCCGCCGACCCGCCCATCCTGGATCCCAACCTGCTCGCCTCACCCGTCGACCGCTCGGCGCTGTACGAGTGCGTGCGGAGCTGTGCGCGCGCGATCCAGGCGGTCGAGGGGCTAAATGCCGTGGAATGGGGGGTCGACGACGCCCTCCGCGAGGATTGGTCGGATGAGGCGATTGAGAGTCGCGCGCGGAAGATGGGCGCGGGTACCGTCTTCCATCCGTCAGGGACTTGTGCCATGGGACAGGTGGTCGATGGCGATTGTAGGGTGTTGGGGATCCAGGGGCTGCGGGTGGTCGATGCGGGGGTCATTCCGATTCCGCTGGCGGCGCATTATCAGGCGCCGATGTATGGGGTTGCGGAGAGAGTGAGTCACTTTCTCTTGATGCGGTGGGGATGTTGACTTGTTGACTGACTGAGTGCTAGGCTGCTGAGATTGTCTTGGGGGAGGTGTGAGGGTTGTGGAGTTCGACAGAGAAGAGAATGGGTGGTGGATAACATAATGATAAGGATTGGATGCAAATATAGCACCGTACATTTCCGAATCCAAGCAGTGAATTATCGGTTGTATCTGATCGGTGTGTGTGTGTGTGTGTGTGTTTCAACAGGAAGAACTCTGAGAAAAGGAAGGGAGGGAAGAGCAGAAAAAAAGAATGTAAAAAAGGAACGACCGAGACGCGACTCGAACGCGCAACCACTGCCACATCCTCAACCGGAAGGCAGCGCGCTACCATTGCGCCACCCGGCCATTGTTGAAGATAGGCGTCACTACTATGTAATATATCCTACTTTCAATCCTACGTGCAGCTATTTTAACCATCTCAACCTCTTTACTCGAACAATCCACAAACTCGGCCACTAGTCGTTTCTTGGGACTTTCATTCAATAGTCCTGCCTCGCACTTACACTTCTATGATGCCTCGTCCCTGTATTTAGGCTGAATTGCCCGACTCACATGTGTCAACTCATGCTGGTGGAGAGTCGTGGATAGCAGATAAAGCAGTCCAGCATCACTACCGCGAATATATTTCCAAGACATCCCAAACCCCTCAGATTCACACAAATGACGGCAGTGGCTGTCCTCACTGCCCAGCCTTAATCAAAAGTCCAAGCAAGCTAAGCGACCGAGCCAAGCACAGCGAATTCAACGCCCAACCTCGACCCGAGAAGTCGAGCCCCGGTGGAGCCCATCTCTCCGGATTCCCCAGAAACAGTGGGGAACCGCCACTCTATCCGGCAAGTATCGTCACTTTCCCCCAAACCCTTCACGAAATCTTCCGATCCCATTCGACTGCAGCCAACGGCCTCTCACCCTGCCCAAATCGTTCGGTCTGTTTGCCGACGAGGTCCACTACCTATCCCAGCCGCTGACCTTGGCTGCAGGCTGCGATGACGGTGCGGTTGCGGATGAGGAAAGTCATCCGAGCAGAGATTCGAAGTGAATGCCACCCGTACTCCCGGAATAGGGCTGTCCACGACCATTTCTCCTCTGCGCGATATAGACAATGCCCTTCAAACCACAACACAGTTGAGGCTTCACTGACCCACCGATCAAGCCATGTCGGCAATGCTTCGTCCCACGCGAATAGCGAATTTTCACTCCTCAAATCCCGACGGCACGAAACTATAAAATCCCGGATAACCCTCGAGACAATGCGGGAGACCAAATCAAGGCCCCAACATGGCACGCTCTCATCTCGGCGCATTGGCCGTCCTTGCGACCTCCTTGTCGCTAGGACAAGCTCGCTCCACCTGGCCTCTGGGCAACGGATTCGAACTCGCCTGGCAGTCCGACCGGCACCAGGTGTCCATCCTTCAACACAACCAGACCGTCCTCAGCACGGTGCCCGGTCAAAGCTTCCTCAGTGCCAGCGCCGGGAAGGATCAGATTGTCGACTCGAGTGGGAATTTCAAGATCACCAATGTCGATCAGGGCCGCTGCCAGGGCCAGAACGTCACCGATGTCGCGCGGTCGACTCGTCCGGACAGTCTGGGCCATGGTGTGACGGTGCAAGGCTACCTGCTGAATTGCAGCAACCAGGACATCGCATACTCGAGCAGCTTCTGGGTTCCGGCTAATCTGTCCGACCGCGTTGCCTTCGAGGTGAACGTCGACGCAGGCCGCGATGCCAGCGCCCCCATGGAGCGACTCTACCTCACCTTCGGCTCGCACCCCTCGGAGGACTTCTATGGCCTGGGAGCCCAGGCCTCCTTCGCTTCGATGAAGAACCAGACCATCCCGATCTTCTCCCGTGAGCAGGGGGTCGGCCGCGGGGACCAGCCCTACACAGCCATCGAGGACTCGCAGAGTTTCTTCAGCGGAGGCGACCGCTATACCACCTACACTGCGATCCCCCAGTACATCAGCTCCGACGGCCACGTCTTCTACCTGTTGGAGGACGACAGCGCGTACGCGGCCTTTGACTTCCGCGACCCCGACAGCGTCTCGGTCCGCTACGACGCCCTCACCGTGCATGGGCACTTCATGAAGGCCGACAACATGCTGGAGGGCATCACCATGCTCACCGAGTACACGGGGCGGATGCCTTCGTTGCCCGAATGGGTGGACCAGGGCGCCGTCCTGGGCATCCAAGGCGGCCAGGACAAGGTGAACCGCATCGTCGAAGAAGGGCTGCAGCACGACTGCCCCGTCGCGGCGGTTTGGCTGCAAGACTGGTAAGTCCACATTGCTCGCGACCCCATCCAACCCGATTACCACTAACAACACCACCCCCACCCATCCCAGGTCCGGCACGCACCTCCAATCCGCCCCCTACGGCCACATCAACATCTCGCGCCTGTGGTGGAACTGGGAACCAGACACCGACCTATACCCGACGTGGAGCGAGTTCGTGCAGGCGCTGCGCAGCGAGCACAACGTGCGCACGCTCGCCTACGTCAACCCGTTCCTCGCCAACGTGAGCAGCAAATCCGACGGCTACCGCCGCAACCTCTTCCTCGAAGCCACGCAGCACCACTACACCGTGCAGAACACGACGACCAACACGACGGCCATCATCTCCAGCGGCAAGGGCATCGACGCGGGCATCCTGGACCTGACCAACGCGGCCACGCGGCAGTGGTTCGCCGCCGTGCTCCGCGACCAGGTCTGGAGCGCCAACATCTCCGGCTGCATGTGGGATTTCGGCGAGTACACGCCGATCACCGCGGACACGCAACTCGCCCATTTGCCGGCAGGCGAGGACGCATTCACCTACCACAACCGCTACCCGCGCGACTGGGCGGCCTTCCAGCGCGGGGTGGCGGCGACCACCCCGCTCGCGGCGGAGATGGTCACCTTCCACCGCTCGGCCTCGATGGGCGCCAACCGCCACATGAACCTCTTCTGGGCCGGCGACCAGGCCATCGCCTGGACGCGCAACGACGGCATCAAATCCGCCGTCACCATCATGGCCCACATGGGCGTCTCGGGCTACGCGCACAGCCACTCGGACATCGGGGGCTACACCACCATCTTCGAGCCCCCGCGCCTCCCGAATTCCTCGGGGGCGATCCCCCGCTCCCCGGAGCTGCTGGGCCGGTGGGGCGAACTCGCCGCCGTCAGTAGCGCCTTCTTCCGGTCCCACGAGGGCAACGTCCCCCAGGTCAATGCGCAGTTCTACAGCAACGCCTCCACCTACGCGTATTTCGCGTACAACGCGAGGCTGTTCGCGGCGCTGGGGCCGTACCGGAGACGGGTGCTGCGGACCGAGTCCGAGACCAAGGGGTGGCCGCTGCTGCGGATGCCGGTGCTGTACCACCCGGAGGATGCGCGGGCGCGGCAGATCAGCTACGAGAGTTTCTTCCTGGGGAGCGATCTGTATGTGGCGCCGGTGCTGGATGAGGGCCGGCGTGAGGTGGAGGTGTATTTGCCGGCCGGGGATGTCCGCGGCCGCTCGTATCTGCATGTGTGGTCCGGGGTGAAGTATCGCGCGGGCCAGACGGTGACGGTGCAGGCGCCGTTGGGCAAGCCGGCGGTGTTTGTGGTCGATGGGGCCAGGAGTGCGGAGTTGGATGTGTTTTGGGAGTTTGTGAGGAGGGAGAATGGGACGGTGTTGGGAGTTTGATTGAGGTTGGTTATGGGGATGGAGATGGAGATCGTGCACTGTATCATAGGTGAATTGGGGTGGTTGGGACTGAGAGTCGATTCATTGTTGCAGATGGGCGTGGTTAGGGCTTTCTTCATTGCTATCCGTTCATCGGTAAGGAGTCTCTGCATCACGCTGGATTGAGGTTTGAGCATGTATCCTTTCTATTGCAACTTGTGCTTGACTTAGGAATGTTTCTCCTATCTTGCTCAATCTTTCTGTTTCTTTCTTTCTACTCCAAGTACGGGTTGCGCGTTGTAGTATTATGGAAGTCACTTCCGACCATGACAGCTATCATGTCATTACTAACGTATCCTGAGTCAACAATTAATGGTCACGCCATACTTATGATTTAAGCGGAAGAAGTAAGAATAGAATCGATTCTACCACGCCCTGGAGTCCTGGACTCTTTTTGACCACCGCGGAGCAGGACTAGCAAATGGGCCCACTCTCCACGACGGCAAAGTGGGGTATATCCTGGTTCTAGACCCCCGACGAACCCTTCACTGCGGTCATCGTGCAGTGCCATCGCATGGCACTGGGTATCTGGGGACTTTCTCACCAATCAATCTTGCCCAACCGCCTGCTGGATCTATCAACAAATGCTCGCTGAGTCGATCCGTCCAATAGGAGGCGGCCACATACAGAAGCCAGACTACTAGTAAGATAATCGATACGATACTAGCCCAAAACACATCAGATCAACTCTATCAAAGCCGTCTTCACAGACTAGAAATTCTCTAGTCTAGTCTAGTACAAACTGGTACAGTACAGTACCCATCACCTAGCCATTGTGACTAGGACAATGCCGGTAAAACCCGCGAAGCTGAACCCCACATCTTATTAGTGAAGGAAAGCTCCGAATTCCTGGTCCCATCCATCCACCCCCCCGGGTCTAGCACTGTTTGCTCTTTCTAGCCACCCAAATGATGCCCCCCGACCACCCCGATAAGACATGGATCGACGTCGATGACTCGCACCAGGAGGACTACGCCAGCGACAGCCACTCCTTCACCACCTCCCTTGCCTCCTCCGTCCAGGACTACAATTTCGAGAACGGCCGCCGCTACCATGCCTACCGGGAAGGCGAATACCCGTTCCCCAACGATGAAGCCGAGCAGGACCGTCTCGACATGGTCCACTACATCTTCCGCATGGCCTTGCAGGGGAAGCTCTACCAAGCCCCGTTGCGCGGACCCGTGCGACGCATCCTCGACCTCGGCACGGGCACGGGGATCTGGGCCGTGGAGATCGCAGACGAGATGCCGCAGGCCCGCGTGCTGGGGAATGATCTGAGTCCGATCCAACCTACCTGGTTCGCTGCCGACATCATAACATTGCTAGATCCCTGTGTCGTTGTGCACTGACTGAACCCATGTGTCCTTCGCATCCAGTGTGCCCCCCAACCTCGACTTCATCATCGACGACATCGAAGCCCCCTGGCCCTACTCCCCCGCCGAGGCGTTCGACTTCATCCACCAGCGCAACATGGTCGGCTCCATCGCCGACTGGAACGGCCTCTTCGCCCAGGCGCACCGGCACCTCGTGCCCGGCGGATACTACGAGATCCAGGAGTTCCGGGTGGACTTCCAGTCCCAGGCGCGCGCAGGGCCCACTCTCCCCGCGAGCGCCAGCATCGCGCGGTGGCAGCATTCTCTTCAGGAGGCGTCGAGCCGCTTCGGCAAGCCCCTCAACGTCGTGCACACGCTGGCCGACACGCTGCGCCGCAACGCCTTCGTCGACGTCACCGAGGAGGTCGTCAAGATCCCCATCGGCGCGTGGGCCCGCGACCACAAGCTCAAGCGGCTGGGCGTCCTCATGCAGGCCCACGCGATCGACTCGGTCGAACCCCTGACCATGGCGCTTTTCACCAGGGTGCTGGGCTGGTCGGAGGACGAGTGTCGCGCGCTGATCGCCGAGGTGCAGGCTGAGTTCTCGGCCAGTCCCGAGCGCCAGCAGTTGTTTGTTGAGCTGCATGTTATCCATGGGCGGACGCCGTGTTCGTGATGATGCAGTGGTGTGGCGGTTATGAATTGCTGCTTTGGAGAGACAGTCTGGTTATGGGTGATATTGGCTTGGTTTGGGATGCATTGTGATTTAGCCTGTTGTCGATGCTCTCAGAAGACATTTCAAGGCCTACAGGCTGATTTCGCGCGGGGTGAAGCGGGGTGATCGCTGCAGCTGCCTGCTTGGCATTGCTACGCGCGTATAGACTTGTTTCTCCGCAATTATCCATGGGAGTGGCCTCATCACCCTAGCTGCTGCCAGGCATACATGGAGGTTGTACAGTACCCTTCCCTGAGTCGGTTCCTGCCCCTTGCCAACTGGCCACCCGGCATCCCAAGCACCCTTATCCACAGACATACAGTCCATCCCCTCAAGCATCCACAAACACCCCAGCATCAACCTCCTGCGCCACCGGCACATACGTCCAATCACTCCAGTACGAAGGCGTCTCCCCCGCCCCCCCATTCGCCGTGGCATACACCCCCAGCAGCGTCCCTAGACAACGATTAGCCCGCCTTCAACACCCATCGAATCCCATGACATCACATCACCCAGCAACAACTGAAGTACCGAGTGATTGAACTCACCAGTAAACGGCCCACTTCCCCCACTAAGAACCCCCGCACTCGCCCTGCCCAGCACAATCTCACTCCCGGGGCTCCCCACCAGCGCCGCAGACAGCACATACCCCGCATCATCCGGCGCGCGCACCCGCAGCACAATCCCCCTCCCCCACCACGCGACCGGAACCGCCGAAACCACCGCGTCGGGAGCCACCAGATCCGGGCGGCCGGATGCTTCCACGCGGAGGCGGAAATGCGGGGCCAGTTGCCCGTGGGCATCCTGCAGCAGCACGACCCCCAGATCGACGTGTTGGGCCTGGGTCAGGAAGATGGAGACGCCCGCTTCTTCGGCCTCGATGCGCGGGGTGAAGTCGTGGAGGGTGACCGCGTACTCGAAGAGCGTGCTCGTTTGTATGCGGCCGAGGAAGGAGAGGGCGTCTTTTCCGGGGGTGAAGGAGGCGTTGCCGGTGAGGTTGGCCCAGGATGGGGTGAGGCGCAGCGTGTGCGGGTGGTCGGGTGGGGAGATTGTGAATAGTGACCGGTCCGGGGCGGGGGGCTGGGGGCGCCAGGTCTGCAAGGTCGGGGGCCAGGGCGAGCCCGGCGCGAAGGAGAGTCTCTCGCTCGCGTCTACAAAGGGACCCTGGCCTTGCACGGCTCGGGAGGAGGGAGGGAGCGGTCCGCGCATGGTCCCCCGGACCGGTTGGAGTCGAGGCCAGGCGCCCTCCTCCCACTCGGCGGGGTAGAGCACCGTCTCGCGACCCATGGGGTAGATCTCCCATGCGGGCCCGGATCGCGTGGCCAGCGCCACGCCCCACCAGTTCCCGGTCGGGTCCTGGAACAGGTCCGCGTGGCCGACGGTCTGGAAGTACTCGGGGGTGTTCTTGTTGGTGAGGATCGGGTTAGCGGGGCAGGGCTCGTACGGTCCCGTGACGCGCTTGGATCGCGCGATGGAGACTTGGTGGCTCGTGCCGGTGCCCCCCTCGGCGATCAGCAGGTAGTACCATCCGTCCTTGCGGTAGAGGTGCGGTCCCTCGGGCCAGACGTTCTCCGTGCCGTTCCAGAGGTAGCGCCACGAGGTGGCGGTCCAGTCGGGGAGCGCGACGGCGGACTGGAAGATGAGCGGCGTGGCGGAGTGGTTGTACCCCGCGATGGTGAGGTAGAGTCGGTCGTTGTCGGCGGCGTCCCAGAACAGGTCCGGGTCGTAGCCCGTGAGGGTCGTGGTGATGGTGATCGGCTCGCTCCAGGCCGCGTCCGCGTAGGGGTCCGTGGTCGTGAAGACGAGGAATTCGCTGCCGTTGGGCGCGGTCGAAGAGATCAGCGCCGTGGTCAGGTACAGCGTGCCTTGGTGGAAGCGCAGGGTCGAGGCGTAGATCCCCTCGGACTGGCCGGTGGCGTTGAGCAGGAACGGCGCCTGGGACGGGCGGGACAGTGCGTGGCTGACCAGCTTCCAGTGGATGAGGTCCTTGCTGGCGTAGATGGGGATCCCCGGGAAGGCGAGGAAGGTCGACGTCGTGCAGAAGAAAGTCTCATCCCAGGCGGCGATGAAGGCGCAGCTCGGGTCGGAATGCCATCCGGGGAGGATCGGGTTGGTGTAGTTGTAGTTGGTCTGGCGGGTTGCGGTGACGAGGGGGATTAGTAGGGCATTCACTAGATAGATTAGAAACTGCATTCTGTCATTCTTAGAGGTTAGAGGTTGGAAGTGCCTGATCTGGGGATTGGAGTAGGGCTGTGCTGTTTAAGTATCTGCTGATTTAGCCTGAACTCATGCATGGTGGCAGGGGGTCGATAAGTCGATAGGACAGACTCTGGCAGCTCCTGGAGATTATTTAGGCTTAATTGCGAGACCTGTGAACAATAGTCGTCTCTCAAAATGCTACATACAGGATATGCGCCAGACAGACAGGTCGCAGACTCACCCTCACTAAACCATAACCCAGCGCTTCTCCTGACTAGGCCTACTCTTACTCTCCCTCGGGGATTCTGACCACAGCCCTCCCCGTGATAGCATCCTCCTCAAGATCTCGAATCAGCTTCGCTGTCTCATCAAACCCATAACACTTCACCGCAGGCGTGATGACCCCCTCAGCAGCCAGCCGCAACAGCTCCGCCATCTGCTGCTCCGTCCCCACCGAGCTACCAACAATCGAGATCCCTACCATCACAATCAGCTCCTGAATCCCAAATTCGGATCCTGCCTCCGAGAGGAAGAAACATACCTCTAGCCGCACACAGCGTCGCGGAAACCGGCAACTCGAAGTCATTCCTCGGCAGCCCGACACACACCACCGTCCCCAGATTCCTCACCAAGTCGGCCGCCACCCTGAACGCGGCCGGATCCCCCGGCACGACAACCGTGGCCTGCGCCCCCTCCCCGTGTGTGAGCTCCCTCACGCGCGCCACCACATCCTCAGCCCGGAAATCCACAAACGCCGCCGCACCGGCCTCCAGACTCAACCGTCTCTTCTCCTCCCCGGAGTCCACCGCGAGAACCCTCCACTTTTTCACCCGGGCCGCGATCTGCACCCCCAGATGGCCCAGCCCGCCCCCGGACCCCGAAATCACCACCGAGCCTCCAGGCTGCAGCACGCCGTCCAGCCGGTCCAACGCCCCCGCCATCGTCAGTCCCGCGCACAGCAGCGGCGCAGCGACCTCGTCGGCCACGGTCTCGGGAATCGGGGTCAGGAATCGCGCGTCCGCCAGGACGTACTGCTGCAGCGTGCCGGGGACGTGGCGGCTGGTGTTGCGCTGGTGCGGGCAGTAGTGCGGGTGGCCGGAGGTGCAGACGGAGCAGTGCGTGCACGCGCTGTAGAGCCATTTCACCCCGACGCGGGCGGAGAGGAAGGACCGCGGGGCGAGGGAGCCGGTCTGCACGACGGTGCCGATGCCCTCGTGGCCGATGATCGCGTTGTAATTGCTCCAGCCGGAGGTGGCGCGGATTTCCGAGTGGCTGGAAGCCGTCAGTATCGAGGGCGGTTTTGGGTCTGATCAATCGGGTACGAAATGCAGAGAAGAGAAGTAGGGTGAGGAGAATTACCACAAACCGGTGCATCTCAGCTTGACGAGGACTTCGTGGTCCCCTGGTTGGGGAACGGGGAGGTCATCGCGATGGATGATTCGGTAGTTTGGGCCCGGGTTGAGAACTACGGCGCCTTGTTGAGTGGAAGGGATTGGTGCTGTCATTGTGGGTATTGTTGAAGGAGACTTTCAGTCATGAGTTGTGACAGATGCAGGGGCATTACTTTATACGCTGTGAGGGGTGATGATCGCGGCAACCCCGCCAAGGATGCCGATTCTCACTCCCGAGATCGATCCATAACCGGGGGTTGCCGAAAGTTTATTTGGAGCTGGGCCACAAGCCATTTAATGCTGCAACATGAAGTATGAATTGAATATCTACTGTTGAATGTAAGAAGATGGATGGTTGATGCCTGATCGACAAGGCATCAATTCAGATAAGCATTAGACCGACTGGACCGGACTGAGGATCCAGCTTGGTAACTTCTTCTTCCAAAGCCAGTAGCCTTGTTCAATCCAGCTGTTTCAGGATATCCGTCGGAATTCCCATCCACAGCAAGGTTATCGGCAGAGATAGGGAATTGGTTCTGCTCCCCGGCTAGGACATATCTTGGAACACGGGCTCTTTCCTGTGAGAGGTTCATCCGTGGCCATTGGAAATAGTATGCTAGTTCGCACAACGTGCAGGCACGACGTAATCTCTAACCCGACGATATAGCTTTTGCCTCAAAAGCAGAGTCCTCTGGAGATTCTATCTCTTTCTCAGTGGCTTTGAGAAGCTCGTTTAGTGTCAAGTATGGTAGCCACAGGCTTCCCGCCGACATTGGACCTCGTAGTCTAAGGTTGACAGGAGTCTTTTGTATGCGGAGGCTGAAATCACCCCCTTAGGAGCCTTTACATTCCTCATAGAATTCTCCGCCAGATCAAGCAATATGCGAGCAAGAGATGCAGCACTGGAATCTGCGATGTCTATTGGCTGCGTAGCAGCACTAGAACAGGAGGCAGAATCTTGCCATGCACGGGATCAGCCGCAATGCAAAGGTGATTGCAGCGCAGTGCTTTCAATGCAGCGTATCTGGCTACAGACGCGAAACAGGTACTCGGTAGCATTTTTTCGCCCTCTTTCGTAGTTTTTATCTATGCATATCGATATCGAGCGTGACCGCAGTTTCAAAGGCCCGCCCTGAGCGGATCTCGGATGTCCGTGGAGGCAAGGATCGGATGTGACTTCTTTCTAGATGACTTTGTCAGCGATCTCCGCGTAACAGCAAGTGTAGCATGAACAGCACTGACTACCTGACGGAAACTCGTTGTTGCACATCTATCCTATTGGCTGAGATGGGGATTTGCTCTGTTTTATCAAAGGTAGGCATCGCATGAAAATCCTCTCCATCATCGAGGACATTCCCTACGCCACGGCCCCGGAACTCTTGGAGAACCCCCGCATCCGCAACTTCATCTACGCCTGGATGAAGCTGGCGCGCGCCGACCCGCTCCCGCCGGCGCGCCTGTACGGGATCATCACCTGCGGTGACCAAGTGCGGCTGTACACCGAGTTCCCGCGGGGCCACGAGTACCACGAGACGGGGATGCTGTCATGGACGTGGTCCAGGCACTGCGGTACGAGGACATGGAGCGCGGGCAGGTCGATCGGGCGTACGCGAAGATCCGCAGCGGGGAGCTGCCACCCCCGGAGGAGCGGGCGACGCCGGAAAATAGAGCGCCCTGGAAGGTCTTTAGCATCTACGACCCGCCGGAGGAGGACGAGGAGGACGTCGCGACTGTGTCTCTAAGCGATCTGGACGATTCCCCTGTGATGTGGAAGGTGCATGTCACTGACCGGAGGAAGGTGATGTGGGGTCCGCAGCGCGCGAGCCGCTGAGGGAGGGCTTGCTCTGCAGCCTTCCGGCGGGCTAGAATATTTTACAAAAAAATCATATCCCAATTGACGGAGGTTCTTTTCCGTCTTCTCTGATTATTGCTCGGCACTATCTCACTGTTGTTGTATCTTGATGTATCTTCATTAGCAGAATAGGTCATTCCTGCTCTCCTTCTACCGCAAAGCCCCTTGTTTGGCACGGCAGTTAGGGCATCCGCTTCCCATCACTGCTCTCTCCCAATATCAATCCAGTTAAATTTCAATCCATTTTCTCCATCCTTAAAGTCCGGCACACGCTCAGATCCCCGTCAACGCCTAAGCAGCAGCAACCAGCTCAATTTCAACCTCCGCATCCAGCGGAAGACTGGCCACGCCCACACAGGTACGGCACTAAGACCCCCAACTTTAACCTCTAGCTTATACAGCAACCCGACCACAACAATGAAATCGAGAGGAAAAGCTCACCGGCTTGACATCATACTCCCCAAAGACCCTGGCATACCCGTCGTTGACCTTGGCATAATGCGCCATGCTGGAGATGAAGATCGTGACCTTGACGACCTTGCTCAGGTCGCTCCCGCCGGCGATGAGAACCTGTTCCAGATTGCGCAGGGCTTGGACCTGCGTTACGTGGTGCATTAGACACACATGATCACATGATCAAGTAATTGTGCCAGGCAGAACTTACGGTCCTGTCAGCCACGTCGCCTGGGACAAAAGTGCTGGTCTTGGGGTCGATGCCTAGACTGCCGGAGCAATAGAGCATGCCGTTGGAGATGATGCCCTGCGACATCAACGGGCTCGGGGCAGGAGCGTCTTGGCTGAGAACGGGGTGTTTGGCGGAGGGCATGGTTGAGGTGTAGGTGCGATCGATTCAGACTGGAGTTGGAGATTACTCGGAGAACAGACGTCTATTTGAGGCTCGCTGAGGCTATTATTTATATGGGAGGCGGGCGAGGAGTGGGCGTGGGATGAGTTTCCTCCTGGTGGATTGTGAAGGCAAGTCATCCCGGATGCGGGCAAGCCTGCCCTATCCAAGTCTTATTCATCCTTTCCAGTTGGTGATAATCTTGGGCTTCTCTTAGGCCGTGTCTAGGGTTCGTTTGAGGCTTCCAGTACCGACGGGGAATAAATACTGGCGGGCTGCGACCGGCGTGGTTCATTGTTTGCGGGAGTGTGGCGGCATAGGATTGTAGAGTGGTCGATCCCACTCACAACAATGTGCTCTCAGCCAACGCAACGCAACATCAAGGGAGATTTCAAGGAAGATCTCTAGGATCGATTGGCGTTTCAGGATACCACCAGGCCAGCAGTACATTAGTCAAATTGGAGAAGTCCCAGTCATATTGCGATCGAAGGATAGCGATCTTACACACTGGCAGCGGTCGCCCGTCGAGCCTATCCTCAAACAATTGGCCTCGTTTACCTTGCAAGAGATGAATCTATCATCTCACTGCTCGTAATAAGGTCAGGACCTTCGGACCTTCGCCTTCGAAATGAAGGGATTGCCTCCGACACTGACCGGAGTAGAGTAAGCAGGCTCCTTCGCAGTCTGAATAGGGTTCCATTTAAGATGGAATATACCCTGGCTCCCTGGCTGCAAAAGCTTTCATCCCTGAAGCACTGAAGCGCCGACCTCCGTCTTGCACCGGCTTAGCCCGGACTCTGCTGCAACACAATCTCATTCTCCCGATCCTCGACACATCCTCGACACAGTCATTGGCCCGATAGGTGAACCGGCGCTGGATTATAAATCATGCAGGTTATCTCCAGGCCGTGCCTGCAATCTGCAATCCCGACGGCCGATGATGATAGCCGGATTAGCCCGCCGACGGGTCAGGACTCAGAACCATTCCCTCTCGGACGCAATGTCCCTGTTGGACAGTATCAGAACCAGTCGCCCTCGGACGTAAGGTCTAAAGCCGACTCGACTTTCTCCCGAAGTCTGGGGGATTTGCGTCACTGCGCAGACCGACCGAGCATCATGGGCTGTCATGAGATGGAGGAGTACGTGGACATGGAGAGAATTGTCAAGAAATGTCAAGAAATGTCATCACCACCGCGGGATGGCCTCTAGGCAACCACCAGTCGCAAGCATGGGATTGGAAGAAGGACCTTTGGGGCTGGTGAATGGACGGAGACCGGGCCGAGGTCGGATTCTGGATAGTTTTTTTAGCTGCGTGGGGCGTGTCGGAGATCGGAGCTGTCTGCTTCTTTCATCACCGACTCACCCGCTATGTACTATCTCCAACCTTTTCTAACGCGTTTCGAGTTTTTCGACCCTGAATAATCCCGACGGTTTCCCGCAAACGGGCTCCCACCGATGCGGGTCGGAGCGCAAATCCCTTCCTCTCTAGTGGATTAGTGGGTTTGGGCCAGCCAGGCCCCTGCCATAATATCACTTCTTGCTCTGTAATGGTGTTATCTGATCTTGCCCTCGGTTTGCCCAGCCTTGAAAGTGGAGCGTTCGGGCAGAAGAGGAAAGAAAAGAGAAGAAAAAGAGAAAGAGAAACGTCATCACGGTGACTGGCGCTGAAGTCATATCTCCCGGTGAGTGAGACTCCTGATAAGACTCCTGATGAGACTCCTGATGATACACATGATGCACATGATGACACTACTAGCCAAGCCTCGCTTCGAGGGCTCCTATCTCACTCTCGACTGATTTCAGGCATGTGTGAGCATTAAGCGATCTCACGAAGGCAATGCCAGATTGCCCATATATTAATACGAGCTGTTATCGTGACTGCCAAGGGCCAACCAAAGGCCAGCCAAGGGCCAGCCAAGAAGGGCGATGCCCTGCCAAGTCGGCGATAGAAGGACGATCGTCATCCGCAACACACAAACCCAGAAATCCTGCCCCGGATCCATGTCGATCTTGATCTTTGACAGTGGAGAGAAGGTCGGGGGTCGGAGGGAAACCTTTCATGCCAAGCATGCACGTTCAGCATCGCCTTCGCGCACTGGCGGATGAATCCTAATCCTGCAATTCGAATGCGCCGCCTTTGATGGGCTGTCTCGTCGCTTAGCAATATGGGCTAAGCCATCAGCTCGAGCCGAAAATTCATTTGAAGCCACCGCAAAACACCCCCGTCCCAACGGCCACCGCTATATAAGGACTGGGTCGTCTTCTCCTGGATACTCCTGACGATCTCTGCAACTCATCCCTTTCCCCCTTCTCTTCTCACTGCAAGGACAAAATGCGCCTTCCCAGTGCCGTTGCATTGACAGCCCTGGTGGCCGGGTCAGCCGCCGCCTCTGGCTGTCCCTATGCAGCACGCGCCAACGATGAGGCGGCTGCTGCTGCTCCTGTTGGGTGTCCCTATGCCAGACGAGCTGCTGCCGCTGCCGCTGCCGCTCAGGTCAAGGAGACTTCCGTTGAGACTCAAAGTGGAGCCATTGAAGGCAAGAAGGGTATCTTCTACTGTAAGTGCAGCTCACAGTCCATTCTCCCCGTGAACCGAGCCAGGCCGCTAATCCAAGCAACCAGTGAACCGTATCGGACCTTCGGGTTCGCAGCTCTGGATCGCCAATGCGGACGGTACCAACGCAACTAAGCTTCTAGGCAACCAGACACACGCCTTCGACTACCACCCATCCTGGTCCCAGGATGGTCAATGGATTGTCTTCACCAGCGAGCGTCGCGGTGCGGGTCAGTCGGACCTGTACCGGGTGCACCCTGACGGCACTGGGCTCGAGGCCCTCGTGACGACGGACAGTGCGGAGGACATTGGTGTTCTATCCCCCAATGGCAAGCAGCTGGCCTATGTCTCGACGCAGGGCAACTACACCATGAACGTCTGGGTCAAGGATCTCAAGACGGGCATTGCACAGAACCTGACCGATACCGCTCTGACGCGGGCGGACAACACGTATCCCACTGGTCACTTCCGGCCCTCGTGGTCTCCCAACAGCGAGTGGCTGGTCTTCAGCTCGGACCGCAACACTGACTGGACCGGTCACAGTGAGGGTGTGGGATGGGAACACACCCAGAGCCTGGGCCTGTACGTGATCCGGCCGGACGGTACCGGCCTGCGGACGCTGGTGCGCCAGGATGGCTACTCCTTCGGTACTCCGCAGTGGTCGCGCGATGGAAAGCGCATCATCTACAACAACATGACCCGTGAGGATACCTACGGCTCGCACGGGGTCTCCCAGCAGCAAGCCGCCGTCTCCTCTCAAGTCTACAGCGTGGACTTTGCCACGGGCACTGACATTCAGGCCCACACCTCTGGCAGCTACCCCAAGGTCGGCCAGCACTACATCGGCAGTTCCTCCAACATTGGATACCTGGTCAAGGCTGGGCCCTACGAGGGAATCAACTACACCACCCCCGATAAGACTCACAAGGCGTTCAACTCGACGAACATCCGCGATCCCTGGTGGTCCCCCGACGGATCCAAGATCGTCTATCAGACCTGGAACTGGGCTCAGCAGGCCGCCGGTCTGAAGCTCTGGAGCTTCGACGACGACTGGGAGTACCGCTACATGGACGTCTTCCCCATGCACCACCCCTCGACCAACCGTCTGGCCTCCACCCAGAAAGTGCTGGGCAGCGCCAACGGCTCGCTGGTGATCTCCACTCCGCTGTACGCCGACGTGCACGAGGCCCTCGACTCGTACTCCGTCTACAGCGTCAACAACGCCACCCAGGCTGAGTACCTGGCTGAAGGCCAAGCCGGTGCCTTCCAGCCCTCCTGGAGCCCCGATGGTGATGAGCTGGTCGTCGGCTTCGGCGCCTGGTTCACCTCACGCGCGACCAACAATGCGACTTTGTTCCGTACCTTCACCAATGGCACCTCCCACACCAACCTGACCGACGGCACCTTCAACGCAGGCTTCCCCTCCTGGTCTCCCGATGGGTCGGCCATGGTCTACCGCAAGTGGAGCCTCGAAACCGCCGCCCCCGAGGGTCTGCACATCCTCAACTTCACCACCGGCGAGACCCGCCAGCTCACTTTGGGCTGGGACAACACCCCCGGCTGGTCTCCGGATGGCGAGCGCATTGTCTTCACCCGCAACAACAACTGGACGAGTTCCTATGGCGCGCGGTGGTACGCCGACCGCTTCGATATCTACACCATCCGGCCGGATGGCTCCGAGCTCACTCGCGTGACGGACAGTTTGTCGAACGATGCTCAGTAAGTACCCCGCTCGTCTCTCCAAAACGCCCTCCCGAGACGCAATGCTAACGTGATGACCTTTTAGTGCCGTCTGGTCCCAGGATGGTCGCATCATGTGGAGTACCGGCATGTACGGCTTCAAGGACGAGAGCGCCCTGTTCGACGACACCTTCCAGCCCTACGGCCAGATCATGGTCATGAACTACGATGGATCAAACAAGACCCTCGTCACGGATACGATCTGGGAGGACTCGATGCCACTGTATATGCCGAACGAGTATCTTGAGTAGACATCTCGGTCTGCTGTGTGTATAGATCTTGATTATGTTTGTTAGTTTTGCAGAATTTATTCATTACGAGATTCTTCACTTGGAGTCTTATTGGTAATGGCGATGCCTGAAGGTCGCTAACTTAAATTCCTGGGTGATTGTGGGCGCTCAGGGTGAATATGCCACAGCTTTGTTCGGTGGTGGTTGACGATGAATACATGCCTTATTCACAGGTTGAGGTGGATTCACTTCTCGTCGGGTTGTATTGACTGTCTGCGTAGATTTTTCTCTCTCTATGTCCCCTACGTCTTACGAGTACTCCTTGGTGGTGTTCCGTGCCAAAGGAGAACATATGGCATCACGTGTATAAGGTAAGTGAGGGTGTGTTCTTGCCTTGAGATGACGTGAGGATGAGGCTTTTCCGCGATTGGGGAGGAAGGACGCTCCGCATGACTTCACATCAACTCAACATCTCACAGCCTCGACTTTCTTGACCTTTTCTTGTTCACCAACTCGTACAACCCCAATTTGTCCCCCTCCACTGCTACAGCACCCTTTGCAATCCTGTTGTCATCAACCATGTCTTCCTGGCTTACAGCTATTCAAACCTTGTGGCAAAGCCTCCCACCGAATGCCACCAAATATTTTATTCATGCCTTTTCTTGCGCTCTCAGTTTTGTTATTTTCAATCTTTTTGTCGATTTGAATGATGACGGTGATTTGAAAACTCAGCGTGAGAGGATTCTGTCGAAGCTCTGGGACCTGCACACCGGGGCAAGCGAGTCGAATTCGCCCGAGCTAGAGGAGTCGGAGTCGCTCAAACTCCAGATTGTCCCTTGGGACCTCACTGGGCGTACGAATGTCGACGTCTCTCCCGCGCTGAATCCAGCCTCGTACTTCAAGCCGCTATCGCATGAGTACATCCAGGAGCACCCTGTGGATCTCTCCATCCCGGAAAACTGCGAGATGATGGAAACCACGGCACGTCTCCTCCGGCCTGATTACAGTTGCAGCACAAGCAGGTATGAGCCGATACCGTCCTACGGAAAAGCCCAGATCCTCTCTCATCGCCTGACGGGAGAGATGGAGGCTCCGAGAATGAATTTCCCACTTCACCTGTCCAAGCTGAAGATGGGCACCAAATGGCGCTGGGATACGTAAGTCTTAGGCCCCACGCAAATTATTTTTCTGACTAGACGACCTATTTCCTCGCGCTCAGTGACTTCCGCCTTGGACCGGCCTTTGATCGCGAGGCCTCCGGGCGTGCAGATGGATACAACTCGGGAATAGACACATTCTGGGCTTGCGCCAACAGCCCAACCTTCCCTCACATCAAAGTGGTCACATACCATGATGATGTCGAGCACCCAGAGAGACTCTTGAAGGCAGAGCTGATGGTCCTCGCCGCCACGATGCACTCGCGGCTGGGCATGGAGACCCTGACAGACCATGCCATTGTGCCTGTAGGTCCAGATGACTCTTGCCTCCACAACTTTTACGCCCTTTGCATATCTAACCGAGTCGCTGCTGACGTTTCTTGCCGCGTATCTCTAGACCATGCTCTTCTCGTTCATCGGGACCAGCGTGAGGATCCTGATCGCCATCCACGACGGAAGCTGTCTGCGCATCTCGGAATCAGACCTGATGCCATACTCGGAGGAATCCGACGAGCTCTGGATTCTCCTCGTACGCTACCTTGCCGGAGGCATCAATGGGGAGCTGAGCACTCACAAGCTACCTTCGATGAACGCAGCAGAGAAGTGAATCTGCATTCGTTGGAGTTTCACGGCCAGGCAGGTGGGAACAAGGCCCCTCAGAGCAAGCCTGCTATTTTGCTACCTACCTGGCGCATATCCTTCCTTTAATACGGTATCCTAATTGCTACCAGTTGGCGGCCCTGAGGCCTCGGTAGCCAGGCTGACCACCGCCCGCCACGTCTGTGGATGGTTTCGCCCAGATAATCTCACGTAGTCTGAATTCAACCATCTACACACGCCCTTGACCCGGCCTTTTCAGGACTTCCGAGCTAGAACGTAGATCCCACCTCAGGCATCCTCCTTCTCGCCTCCCCTCCCCTCCCCACCTAACAACACCCCCTCCTCACTACTCGCCACGCTCGCGATCTGCCACCGGCGAATCACATCCCCCTTCCACATCAACAGCCCGACAAACAGGAAGGAACAGACCGCAAAGAAGGCCATCATCCCATACACCCAGCCCACGCCCACCGCCCCCACCCACGGATCGATGTAGAAGCTGATGGTCAGCCCGTACACGATCCGATACGCGCCCACCACGATCCCGGCCTCGGCCGGGTAGCGCGTGAAGCACTCCACCACGTAGTTCACCGTGACGGGCACGCTCGCCAGCGACCCCACCGTCACGAGGAACACCGCCAGCGCCAGCACCATGTAGTGCAGGTGGTACTGCAGCGTGGCGCCGAAGAGGCCCAGGCCGATCGGGTTGAGCACCAGACTCGGGAGCCACAGGACGTGCAGCCGGTACTCGGGCTTCCAGATGCCCTGCGGGGACCGGCGCCGGGCGAGCAGCAGCGGCAGCCGGTCGGCGTAGTGATGGCCCCCCAGCTGCACGAGCAGGATCCCGATCCAGTGGCAGAAGGTGAACGCGGCGTTCTGGCGGAGGGTGAAGCCGTACCCCCCCTCGGCCGGGGCGCGCTGCAGCCACACGGGCATCAGCGCGTTCATGCCGACGTAGAAGCCGAAGGAGATCAGGGTGAAGGTGCCCATGATCAGGGTGACGGGGCAGAGGCCGATGAGCACGGGGGCCACCGCGATCTTGGCGGTGGTCGACCAGGGGGTCGGGGGCATGAGCGCCTGGCCGAAGAGGAAGGTGGCTCGGCGGTTGGCCAGCCAGCTGGCGGGGGGGTGGCGATTGCGTTCGGGGTGCTCGCGGTCGTAGGCGGTCTCTTCGAGGACGAGCACGATCAGGATGGCGGTGGCGCCCAGGAGGCCCACGGTCCACCAGAATTCGACGGGGAAGAAGGTCCCTGCCGAGATGAAGGCCGAGAAGGTCGGTCCCGCGATCGTGCCGAAGAGGAAGGCCATGTGCAGCGCCGTGAAGGCGCGTCCGCGCTGGTGCAGGAACAGCAGGTCGGTGATCATCCGCGGTCCGATCACGGTGGGCACCGCCCCGAAGAACCCGGCGAACAGGCGCGACATCACGTACGCGATGTACTCGTCCGAGTGGGTCATCACGGCCGCCCAGATCTGGCAGACCAGGGTGCACACGATGCTCCAGAAGATCACGGAGCTGCGGCCGAGTCGGTGGGCGAAGGGCGCCACGAAGAAGGGCCCAAAGGCCATCCCGGCTAGGGCTGCCGAGTTCTGCGGGTTTGTGTTAGTTTGTGTTAGAGCAGACGCTACATTTCGGGGTCTTGAAGACGAGGAACGCACCGCATACGACTCTTGAACCTTGGTTTTGCCATAGATCTGAGCCTGCTGGACCAGATTCAACTGGCCAGACAGCGGGGCAATGGCCCCCGAGAATGAAGCCAGACAGAGCACGGCCAGAATCAGGTACTTGCGTCGATGTGGCCAATTCTGGGGTAAGACAATTGCCAAGTCAGTTAAGGGTCATCATCGTCAGCAATCAGGGGGGCTGGTAGGACCCATGTCTCACTTACCAGTGGATCCTGGGGGCTGTGGCTGGGCTCAGGCACCAACACAATACTATGGTGAGGGCGTTTTTCTGACTCCATGTCGACCATTGTGCTCGCACAATCCAAGGGCAAAATGACGACTTCGGCCACGTTTCAGTGAACTGACGAGAAATTCAATCTTTGCGCCCGGCAGCGCAACCCCTGATTGACCCCGTCGATCCTTTCCTGGACGCGTCAGCCCCTCGGCTGCGGCGTGTGGCGCTCCGGGTAAATAAGGCCGATCTCGGACATACCCACAATGGCCCTGATTCTCGCGAGGCTGGACCACAAGCTCTAAATCTGAATATAATACTATACCTGAGGGCTTAAATATTGTACGGGTAGGTATAAAGTCTCCTCGCTAACCATGCAGCTCTTCAAGACGTGAGAACTACTAATCCGGGCACCATTGGTGGATCTAAAACAATCGGTAAAGGACCCAAGGACCTGGACACTAACTTGACACCGTAAATATATCTAGAAGTCACTCCAGTAGCTGCAGCTGGTGAATAACGAACATGGTCCATGCATACGCTCTGGTCTTATGGGCCAAGTAGGGCTCGGCTTCCACGCGTATCCACGGACCACTACAGACATGCTGCATCTTTCTATAGCAGTGGAAGACGAAGAGGAGAGATTAGAGGAGTCAAGAGACACCTTTCACATAGACTTGGCTGTCTTTGAAATACAGACGTTCATCTCCTACACTTACAATGCTTCGAGATTGAACAGTGACAAGTCTGCATCACCTACCCAACAGCCGCCATATCATCCTCGACACCGCTCGCAATGGTCCAATTGAAACCCTACAAAGGCGACTACTATCTCTGGGAATACGTCCCCAACCTCGGTGCCGCTGTGGTCTTCCTCCTCATCTTCGCCGTCTTGACAGCCATGCACACCTACCGTCTCATCAAGACGCGGACCTGGTTCTGTCTCCCCTTTGCCGCAGGCGGCATCTATATGTCCCCCCAAGCCCCTGCCACCCCCCCCCCCCCCCCCCCCCCCCCCCCCCCCCCCCCCGCCCACTTCGTCCAACACGCACGCTCACCACCCCCCACCCTCAAGTTGAACTCTACGGCTACGGCGGCCGCATCAGCGCCTACAGAAACACCGCCTCCCTATTCTCCTACGCCCTCGCCAACGACGGCCTCCTCCTGACACCCGCCCTCTTCGCCGCCTCGGTCTACATGACCCTGGGCCGGGTGATCCGCGCCCTGCACGCCCAGAAGTTCTCCCTCCTGCCGCTGACCTGGCTCACCCGGGCGTTCGTGATCGGGGACGTCCTCCTTCGCGGTGCATGGCTCCTCGGTGGATCTCAGCGTGACGGGCCACACGGCCGGCGCAAAAGCCGTGGTGCTGCTGGGGTTGTTCATCCAGCTCCTCTCGTTCGGCATCTTCGGGGCCACTGCGGTGGTGTTCTACCGGCGCATCTTGGCGGGCCCCACGCCGCAGTGCTTCAATCCACTTCTCCCCAGGCGAGAGATCTTGTATGAGGAAGGGGGTCGTAAGGCTGGCTTGGATGATGGTTTCGAGAGATGTGGTGGATCTCTCGTGGTGCTGGGCGAGGGAATCGAAGACGACGTTGGTGAAGTGGTGGTAGAGCTCGAGATGGAGCATGGACACTGATACTGATACTGATACCGCTGGAGAGACATCGTCCTGGGTTGATGAAGCGGAGAATGGGCTGATGCTCGAATCAGTGGTACTCGAGATCTCAGAGATTGTTATGGCCGAGGGGACGATGACGGGTGGTGGATAGGGCGAGCGTTGTTGGATCTTCAGCTCTCCGGTGGGGAACACGCATTCCCGTGCCGAGTCCCGACATCTCTTACACTGCGGGCGGCTTTCGTCGCACTTGTGAGGTTAGGATTCCGGGGTGCTGGTGCTTCCTGGTGTTTACTGGGGCTTACGTACCTTGATGTGACGTCGCCTGCATTCAACACAGCCGTTGCGGGACTTGGTGTGAGCCTTGCGTGGCCGCATTGATAATGACGTCGAATGGTGGAAACCGAAGGGGCTAGGGCCTAACAACAAATAAAAGTACAAGGTTCAGCGTAGTTGAAGGAAATACATATGTGTATAGTTGAGAAAGGAATTCGGCGAGACTGGCCCATGCATACGAACCCTAAGAGGGGGGGGGGTTGGAGTGAGTGACTGAGTGGTCTGTGCATACGCGTATCCACAAAACTCCGGTCAAATCCATGGAACGCCCCAAGTGGCGAAAAAGACGAGTTTTAGGATTGAGACCAGAGAAAACAGCTAACACCAATCATAATTTAATCGGCTATTGGCGCAGGGATCAATTTTCCACATTAACTCCTGTGCAATGTTGGTTCCATCTTCGAATTGTTGCCAACGAGCTCAGGCGCGTAGGCCATTATACCCTTCATCTGGCACAATTACCGCCCCTTCAAGTGGACCAAGCGTATCTGGAGTCTCCAAAGCCTGACCGGGAAATACCATCCATTCCGCCCAGTCCGGTCCGAGCGACTCCCGAATCGATTCGATCAGATACCGTCCGCCATCGCCCAAGAACCAGCGATGGCGATGTGCATGCAGGACGATCCCATAATGCGCCAGCACCGCGAGAGCATCGGGGCTACGGCGCGCGAGAAGATCGATGTACTCCACGGGAACACTGGTCGACCACGCAAGAACTGCCGGAGTGCAGTCTGCCCACGCTCCCGGAAAGGCTGCTGAGGTCATCGCCAACTGCAGCCCTTCGATCGCGTGTTGATACGTTGCGGTGACGGAGGGACCCAGCTTGGCCTGTTGGACGAGTGTCAGCAGGCGACTGCACGCCGGGCCAAGACTCCCATCCGCCTGCAGGAGGGACTCCGCGGCGCCCAGTACCGGCCCCAAGGCTGTGTTCTCCCTCAAAGCGTGCCAACTGCCCCCGAGGACAGTGCGCACACCGCGATGCAGGCGGAGATAATGAACAAATGAATCGAGGAAGACATCGAAGTCGGTACCGCGGAAGAGAAGGGTCACGCATAGCGTATGCAGGCCAAGGATGGAGGAGAAAAGGAAACGAGGGGTGATGTCCGGGTCGGCTGCGCTGTAGAAGGCTCGCAAGGCATGGATCTGTAACTGAGTAGCATGACCCCGGTAGACCTCCCGCTGGGCAGGACGAATGATACTGATGTGCGTGGCAGCGAGGGCCAAGAGCTCATTTGCGAGGTATGGGACTTGGAAGCAGTACTGGAGAATCTCGCGTGAAGACCAGATCATTTGATAGCTGCTGTTGTCGCAAACAGATGGAAGAGTCTCGGTGAACAGGTGGCAAAGCAGCTCAGCATGAAGCATGTTAACCGACGGTCCATCAGGCGATTCCCCGCCGGTGAAACCCGTCTGCGATGGCTCTTCTGCTGGGGATGCTGAGAAAGCAGGGGTTTGCCTTCTAGGACTGGCCGGTCGAAAGGATAGAACATGCAGCTCAGCAAACCCGCAGGTTCGTTCTGATATGGTGCACTGCGAGCATATTGGCCGTCTTTCGTCACACTTTCGGACGATTCAGTGTCACTCCAAGCTTGGAAAGTGAAACGATCCGAGAGAAAAGGGGTAAGGTGCGGTACATACCTTTATACGTCGACGTTTACACTCTAAGCAGCCAAGACGTGATTTCTTGTGCTTTCTGCGAGCCATCACATAGAGGATCAAAGCCGTCGGGGGTGCAAATAAGATACCTGTAAACTTTTACGTAGATGAGGTTCCAAGAATGCCAGAATTGATCGGCAGAAGGCGGCGGGGCTCTGACTAATATTACAGAACAGAAACACGCATACAGTGAATAATCCGCCATGAACCCTCTTTTCGGGCATACAAATTCAAGGATCCACCCGTCTAAACCCCCCTTATTCATCGTCCAAGTTGCTCTGATTCAGCAATTCCATTGCCATATCGGGCTTGGAAAGTAACCCCGGATACCAAATCAGCCAGGCGACCATAGCTAGCCACATTAGAAGAGCGTCGAAAATGTACAAGGTCCACTCGTGTGTGAGGGGATAACCCGTACTTCCCATCGTAAATTCGGCCACCCGAAACAAGGAGCGGATCATGATCAGCAGGCTCACCCCATACAAGAGATGAAGGTGATCTCGCCAGTGGAGGCGGGGATCGCGGGCTCCGGGGGTTGGATGCCGCCGTAGACGGATTTGAAACACCATGGCTGTGATGATGAAAAAGGCGAACATGAAGACCTGGATGAGCAGGCCCGCCACCACGATGTCCTGGCCGAGTTGTGCATTGCTCCCGGAGGCCATCAATCCCGCGGCGCCTCCTTGAACGAGGAAGGAAACCACATCGCCCATCACGAAAGTCCTGGTGAGCCAGCGCATCGGGATCAAGGAGTGATGCTCGGCCCCGGTGCTGCGGATGATGCGGCCCAGCACCATGTATACTGACGCTGCAAACAAGACCGGTCCGAGCAGGAGGAAGACGTTCTGAATCGAGCAAGGCATGATACTGCCGGATTCGAAGTGCGCCCACGCCCGGGCAGCGCAGCCGATGACTTCGACTAAGAGGCCCTTCTGTCAGCCTCAGCTCTTGACATCAGGCAATGTGGCGAAAGGACAACAAGAACTGGGACAATGGGGGAGGGGCACATACATATTCCGCCGATTGCAAAGGGGATGCAGAAACGGGCCCTCCATTTGACCAATTTGATAAAGTGTAGCACTGTCGCGGCCGTGAAGAAGATAGCGAATATTACGGCGGCAGCCAGCGAAGGCAGATATTGCCAGAGATAATATCCATGTTTGTAGGGCTCGAGCTTAGCCATGTAGCATGGACTTGGGCTAGGTTCGACAAGTTCACGGTGTGTTATGATGTGTCGAAGTTGGAATCACCGGGATCAGAAGAAAGCCCATGATCTTGACCAATTTTCATTCCGTCCTACGCAGATGGTTGTTGTTGAGAGATCGACTCAATTCTAAGGGATCAAGCGAGATGGGGTCCGCTTTGAAGGGTGGAAGTGTGGGCATGTGGAAGAGTGGTGGGAGCTTCCGCTGTGACTGCGAGCTCTAAACGCGTATAGAGCATCATACTTCACAGTGCAAGATGAAAACTGGTCTGTGCAAGCGCGTATAGACGTATAGACTTATTCTACTCACTGTTCTCTACCTGTGAATTGTGGATTGACTTGTTGGATCTCCGATGTCCGATGTCCGAAATGGTGTGTCTGTGCATACGCGTATCGCATTAATTGCCCGATGCGGCAAGGTCGGAAGGGTCCGACTCCATACTCCATCCCTTAGTTATTGATTCATTTGATTCATCAAATATATGTAGACGGTACGCCCGGTTGATCTCATCTTCCAATGTCCTTTAGCATCACCCCACCTTCGTTTACAACCTTCCAACTCGAACCATGCGTCTCATGGCTGTTGGAGGAGGAATCATTCCCATCTCGTTGGGGGGATTGATCTCATCCGGTCTCGCATCTGTCGCATCGACCTGCTTCGAACCACCCACACCAGAGCCCATCGAAGTGTTCCAACTGCCACTGCCACCTGTTGTGCCAACCGACGAGATTGGCGCCTGTACTCAACATCTGAATCCGCACGGAACAGGATGTATGGGCAAATCATCCCTGATGAATGGCGGGGACTTCTCGCCGGACGGGAACCACGTCCTCGTCAGCTTGAATTTCACCGGGGCACCGTCAGCCCCAGACCCCGCCAGCATCTACACTGGCGTGCAACTGATCCTGGTCAGCACCAACGGGACTAATTTCTCTACTGGAAGCCCGTGGAAATGCCTGACGTGCGGTGTCCCGGAGAGCAATAAAGGGAGCAGTTCGTCGCTGGCCGACTATCCGCAAGCCTTCTCCGACGGCAAACGAGCCCTAGCCGGCAACAACATCGTCGAATGTCGATCTGGCCTGCTGGCCAGTGAGGCATGCACTCCGGACCAGATCCACATCTATCCCATCCGGTTAAGCAACACGGCCGACGAATCCGGGTCTGGAGCCATCATCCGGGAGCTGCGCTTGCACCCCGACAATGTCCACCTGGGTTTCAACTCCTTCTCCATTACCGGATCGGGACAGCTCAGCCAACACGCCTATTTCGGTCGACTGCAGTTCAGCGACTCCCCTGCCACCGGTTCCCCTCGCACCGCGCGATATGACCTCGTCAACGTAACCGTCCTGGTTGCACCAAATGGTCCCCTTCCTTATACTGTCGCCGGTGATCAGCTGCAGATCAACCGCCAGGCATTGGTGGTGGGGGAGTTTCGGGGCTTTGCCAGTCGCGGACAAGAAGTCCTGTACATTGGATTCCCCTGGGAATCCTGCAACATCGATCTCTTCGCGGCCGACTTGACTACTGGCCGGGTGCGCCGGGTGACAACGCACCCAGGCTATGTGGACCCGGTGGGGGTCTCTCCGGATGGCCGCTGGCAGGTGATCCTGGACACGCGGGGCACCGATCGGATGGAGTTTCTGTCTGCCATGCGCGGGGTCCCTCCTGTGGTCGACCTGCTGACGGTCACTACGGTCGCATCGGTGCGCAACAATGGCGATCGACGATTCTTCCAGCCGTGGCTGCTGGACGCCCAGGGAGACCGCGATGGTCCTGACTACCACTACTACGGCCAACAAATCAATGCTGGCGGGGACGGCCAGCCGGGCAGCATCAACGACCCCAACTGGAACGCCGGCGCTGATCCCCGCTGGTGTCCGGATGGCACGCGCATCATGTACTGGCAGAAGATGGTCGTGCCCCCTGCCTGTGGGGGGATCAATCCCCTACCATGTCCCAAGTCGACGGAGCCAGGCGGCCGAACCTCGCGTCTGATGATGGCGCGACTCACCAGTCGCCAGCCCTACCATCTCGACCCCGTGGAGCCGTTCGCCGATAGAGTCCCCTGGGGCCTCCCTTACACCCCTGGCGGGAGCGTGCCAGAAGTCTTCAACCTATCCCCGGGCAACTATACGCTACACGGGCAAGTCTCGGGCTCAGCGGACGTGATTCTTCGCAATACTAAGACTGCGTCGGCGCTTGACTTTGTCGCTGTCACGTACCATAACTACTCCGACGATGGCGTGCATTATATCCAGGGCCACGAGTCGGTGGCCTCCACCTTTTTGTCGGTCACATCGGCCCGGCTGGATTGGTATTCGAATCTGACAGCCACGGGGGCGGGGGCCACATCCAGCACCAAGGTCACTGGACCAGGGGGGTTTCACGTCGTCGACGATGCCATGCTCAATGTGTTCGTGGCCAACGGGACCCTCGTCACGACGGTGGACGGGGTGGTGTACAAGCAGCCTTTGACCGGGACGTGAGATGAACAAAGTCAGTCATCGCCCTTGAGTACATACAATCATTTACCATAATGCCACTTCTTTGCCGCCCAGCTTCCATCTAATCTATGTACAGCTTTTTTCCAAGAGCTGGTCCAAGAAAAACAGAAGAAGAACAAAACATCGCAGAGGGTAGGGATAATACCCCAGACACCGTATTCTCCAACTCCTCTTGCTCTACAAACCCTTCATCATCTTCATCTCCCCGTCTATACCGACTGCGCCCGCGCCTGCCTCTCCTCCCACTCCCGCTCCAACATCCCAAACACCACATCATCATACCACTTCCCATCGTGCCAGAACGCCTCCCGCCGACGGCCCTCCACCGTGAACCCCAACCGCTCATACAACCGCACCGCCCCTTCATTGTACGCCAGGGCCTGGATCTCCACGCGATGCAGCCCTGCCCGCCGGAACGCCCAGTGCAGCACCCAATTGATCGCCTCGCTGCCGTACCCCTGCCCGCGGTACCCGCGGGCGATGTCGATGGTGATGGAGGTGCCGCGGTGGTGAGCGTAGTCCCCGCCCTCGCGGCGAAGGGAGATCACACCGATCGGGGTCCCGGAGATGGTTGTCTGCCTCTGCGTCTGCATCTCCGGGGTATCCTCTGCAGCATTGGAGGTAAGGGATTCGCCATTCGACGGGGGATGCGGCAGCACGATGATGGCGGCCAGCAGCGCCCGCTCCATCAGGGACTTCTTGTACCCATTGACGGTATCGCGTTTGGCTTGCGGTTTGGGCAACGCGGGCGTCGAGTTAGCGTAGGCGTCCGGGTCGGATTGGATGGCGTGCAGGAAGTCTTCGTCTTCCGGGGTGTCTTCCAGGGCGCGGTAGGTGAGGCGGGCGGATTGGAGGTAGGACATTTTCTCTTTTGGTTCCGTCTGCTTTGCGCGGAGAATTGGACAATACGGAGACAGGAGCTTGAGTGGGGATCAGGATATTCGCGTGGTTTTGTCGATGCATGGTGCTGTGAGTCACTGTCACTTTATAGGGTTGGCGAGGGACGCTGAGGCTATACTGCTTTTGGTCCCCGCCTCGACGGGCTTATCGTGGACCAAGCGAGTCTTCGAGTTGTGGCTTGGGATTTAGGATTCAGGGGTCCTTTCTTAGAGTGGCTAGGCTGAAGAGACAGTCTTCTCACGATAGATTATATGTTAACTTAGTCCGACTTGAGTTAGTCATGGCTGGCCGACATTAGTTAAGCAAAGTCCGTCGGACATCCGGCTGGTATTTCCGGCGGCGGGAATCACGGACTTGAGTCGATCATCGATCAGCCTCAGCAGATGAAAAGAATAAATATCTCGATATTGCATCCCGGACAATGGGGGAGTTGTGGACCTGTCTCATTGACAGTATTGGGGCTCTTTGGCGAACTTTAGACCCACGAATCATGTCTTGCGCGTGCATCAGTGTGCCTCAAGCTTACATGCTGGCAGCTTAGGGCAAGGCCCGAGCCGATCGCCGCTGCACAGCCCTCCTAACAGACTCGGGTGATGTAGGCGTTATGAAGAAGGACGAGGAATACGAGGTGGCGATGGACGCTATGGCCTCCGCCTCTACAGCCAATCCTCCCAGGCTCACAGGTTTGCAGGTAGAAATTCAACATTAAGTAGAGACCAAAGATATGATACAGCACCGCAGGATCGAGAGGTACAACTAGCCCATCGAAACATCTTCTTTCACCTGTTCACCATCATCGCTGCCACCCACTTTCACCTGTTGTCGCACAAGCCACAGCTCGTACTTGACCAGGATCCGGCACACCACCGCTGAGGCCACGAACCGCACCACGATGAACAGGGCATCGTTGGGGGAGATAAAAAGCATGCTTGAGAACTGCAGAATCCCCAGGAGCGTGTTGGCCGCGGCGAGTAGCCCCGTGAACCAGGAGATCAGCACATTAGCCACCGTGCGGTCCCGCAACTGGACCTCGGTCGCGTCGCTGCTACTGTCCGACGCGGTGAACTGCGCTCGCACCCACCGAAGCACCCGAGTAGGAAGACTGATGTTACTCGTCCGACCGTCACGAAGGTGCACGCGCGTGCGGAGTGCGATGGTCATCAAGAGGTGGGTGGCCACGCCGACGGCGACCCACAGTCCCGGCATCCACTGTAACTGTTGGGCGAAAGAGAAGATGACACGCAGGCAGATCTCGTAGGCGAGGACCAGCACATTGCCCGCCGCCGCCGCGGCGAGGAAGAACTCCAGGACCACGATGGCGAGGTTGTGATGTAGCAACAGCGCAGAGGAGTCGGTGGAGAGCCACTCGCGGGAGCCCTTCAGGTCCTGGACGTGCTGGTGGAGGTTGCCCGAGGCGTCGACCGCGCTGGCCGGGGAGGCGACCATGAGGAGAAACGAGAGGAGCTGGCGGTCGCCGAAGACGAAGAGCATGGCCGTCTCGTGGGCGCTGGGGCTGATGCTAGCCAGCAGCGTGGGCATCAGTCCCAGCACCACCTGTGCGCTGGCCATCATGGATTTGTAGAGCTCCGGCGTGGCCCGCAGCAGGCAGTTGGTTAGCGGGGTCACCGCACTGTCAACATGCCAGATCGCAAGCTCGGGGTCATTCGCGGTCAGGTTTCCGGCCGGTTGGTCTCCGGTCAGGTATGCGTCGTATTGCGCGGAGCAATTCGTGGTTTTGATTGTGTTGATTGCGCTCCGGTACCTCGGCCACCAGGAGCTGAAGCGTTGCGGCTCGGCTGCGACGCATGTTGATAGGGAGACGAAGAGGATGAGAATCATCCCCACTGTCTGTCGTGGCATCGACATTGTCCGGTCAAGTGGAGCTGTAGCGCAGCATGCGAGTGTATACTTGAAAGCCAAATCAAGCCAGAATGCGGAGAATTGAACGGGGTCGACGAAGCATTTTGCAGGACGCCTGAGTGCCCGCTTTCAAGGTATATATACTGTGGAAATGGCCGTAGCAGCTCGCCCCGTGTCTGCATCTTCGTATCACACACCAATTATGTCGTCACGTCAAAGATGGGCGCGGAAGCTCTGATGATGCTTGCACATGGTGTGCAGTAGGCATCCATATTCTCGATGATCGCCAGCACTGGAAGACAGGTAGGAGTCATGGGAATAGAAGATTTGCATGAAGCCTGACGGCAACGGTCGTTCACACAGCAGATCGGTGAGGAATTCCACAAGCATGGACTATCGACACGATCTTTCTCGGCAGATCAGCGCCGAAACTCCAATTAGGCTAGGGATTGCTGTGGCTCATGTTGGTGGCTTCCTCAGGCAGCGGGATTAAGAGACGCTGGTATAGCCATCGCGTGCTTGGCCCGGCCGGCACTGCCTCCTCTTCAGCATGATGCAATGCGTTTTCAATTCGTACTGCGTATGTCGTACCTGGTTATCTTGACTAGTCTTGATTAAGATGTATAAAATCCGATCACTCTTGGTGCAGTACGTGGCTAGGGCCGTTGGCATAGCACAGCCTCCTTTACAGCTTCCCCGCGCTGCTCCCTATTGGTGACAGAAGTCCGTGACGAGCAGGCTGCGTCGCTTCTTGGCAACCTTCCAGAAGCCACATGGTATGTTGATCGGATTCACAGGCTGATAACAGCGGAAGCAGTGCCTCAATGCTTCGTGATGACGAATTTGAATTGAAGTCTCTTTCCAAGGTCTTCTTGACAAGAGCGCCAAGAGCGCGCGTCTGTATGGCTGTGCTGTCGGAAGCTGCAAGTCATTTAGATGACATGTTGCCCTCCTTTCGACAGAGTTAATCGCCCACCTGGCAGGGTCCGAGACCATACCAGACCGGAATTCTTGAATGAAGCTCGGACCAGGATAGAGCTATCAACGCTTTGGTTCGACGCTTAAAATGTCTGACGTTCAATATCTCCAGAGTTCTCTTCTATCTCGAACAAAGACACACAGTTATGAGCATAGCTTCTTGTAAGATAATCTCTGTCGAAGATTCACATCGTATCTCATAAACTGTACTTTTCCCCTCTTACCAATTCATTCAAAGGAAAGCCCAACCATGGAGGCTCGACCAAGTCTACTTCCCACGAGATATCACATGTCACGCTGGATGACTCCACCAATCGCTCGTCAAAATAGCTGCCACTTTCACCTCATCTTGGAGCCAGCAGTCGAAACCGCGACATTGAACCCCGCATCGAAGGTTCTCCCAGCATCTACAACACGGGCAAGTTGTACAACGTCACAACACTCGAAGCTGCGGTTCCCACCCAGTGGTTCCAGCCACGATCCCAAGCAAACCCCGATGCCTTGATTTTGGATCCCGGGGTTGACCAAGAGGGTGTCGATCCGAGTCGTATCATTCCACGGGCTGGTCTAGCCTCCAATACTCGGTTCCATGGGCTTCTCGGTTCTGTTGGATCATTTGCCACCGAAGCAGCAAACAAGGAGACCGATGTACGCTGGAACCAGGATCCAAGGGTAATAGCGGGCTGGGGTAAGCTACCGAATAGCACCATCTCCCCTACGAGCTCGGTTAGTGCTTCCCGAGCTCCAAGGGATTCCTTGATTTAGGGCTGGTAGGTTCAAGGTTGATTCTAGAGCTGTCCATCCGGGGCTTCCTGAGCAGTGACAGCGCCGATCGCACTGGCTACGCAGCTAACCTGATGCATGATGGAGAAAAGGGACTAAGTGGATAGAGTATAGTCATAGCAATAGCAATACCGTTATAGAATCATAGGATGCAGAAGTGGCCAGAACATGGAATGGCGTGATACTATTACATCACGTTGAAAATGATTGTTGTTGCACAGGAGCACAGGAGCACAGGAGCGCAGGAGCGCTGAAAGGCAGCACGATAACCGGAGGGTCACGTGGTCGGAGTCGAAGCGGCCAGAAGAATCGCAGAGCATCGCAGAGCATGGCGGAACCCACTCGGCCGGTCCGGCCGATTCTCGCAACTTCCAAGGCCACCCCCGCTGGCTGCCTCAGGCACCTTCTAGAGCCATCTAGAGCTGTCGAGTGCACGAGTGCAACACCCATCCATGGATCATCCACCCCTGCAGGTGGCATCATCAATACCCTCAATCATGGCTGCCACCAGGTATAAAGACCCCCTCGAGCTCGATTCAACTTGCTCTTCATCAGATCAGAATCAATCAAGCACTCAACAAGAACAACAACTTCTCTAATCCTCTCCAACTACCACCACTACCACTACAACGCGCTCTTCTACAAACTCTTTTCTACATCTACAACCAACTACTACTACAACCACCATGTCTCTCTTCCGCAGCATCCCTTCCGCTGGTGAATTCGGCCCTCTCTTCCGTCTCCTGGACGACTATGACCTCCACCGCTCCGGCCAGGGCGCTAGCTCCTCCACCACCGCCGCCGCCCGCTCCTTCGCGCCTCGCTTCGACGTCCGCGAGACCGCGGAGGGCTACCACCTCGACGGCGAGCTGCCCGGCATTGCCCAGAAGGACGTCGACATTGAGTTCTCCGACCCCCAGACCCTCGTGATCAAGGGTCGCACCGAACGCGAGTACCACAACTTCGACGAGAGCGAGGAGGGCCAGCAGGGCCAGCAGGGCCAGCAGGAAACCGCCACCCAGGAGAACAAGGACACGGAGAAGGCCACCGAAAGCACGGAGGTCTCCAAGACCGGCGACAAGCAGGTCGGCAAGAACCACAAGAACAAGCCGCACTTCTGGGTCAGCGAGCGCTCCATCGGCGAGTTCCACCGCACCTTCAGCTTCCCCACCCGCGTCGACCAGGACAGTGTCAAGGCCAGCCTGAAGAACGGCATCCTCTCCATCTTCGTGCCCAAGGCCGCCAAGCCCACTTCCAAGAAGATCACCATTGAGTAAGTGGGGGGCACCAGCTGAGCTGAGCGAGGCGAGACGCGACGCGACGAGATGAGAATTTGTGACCGGTCGAGGTTTTAGCATAGCGATCGAATTTGTGGCTTTCACCTTGTTTTGTGTTTTTCTTCTTGAGCTGGTTGATTGAGAAGATGGTTGCGCTTTCATTCCTTCTGATGTCTTCTGTTGAGCACTGGGTGTCATTCCTTACGATACTGTTCGCTAATAGTTAATCCAATCTGTTATCCACTATCTTGCCTCTCCCTCACTGGTAGACTGTAGCTCTCCCGTGGATGAAGTAAAAATAAGACAATTGGCCTCGAGTAGTAAGATAATGCCTATACGGTTTCGCATGACCGAGGGTCTATCGCCAGCAGCCAGAGCTAAATTTGGCATCACTCTTTGTTGTTTGATTCATGACTGCAGATAATCCGATGTACCCCATCCGCTTCCTCGATGGTCTAACGGTCATGATTTCCGCTTGTCAATCCCGTCCGGGAACAAGCGCGGGAGACCTGGGTTCGACTCCCAGTCGGGGAGATCTCTTTTTTGTTTTTTTTTTTTCTTAGAAGTCCTTGTTTTGAGTATATCTTCTTTGCTCTTTTGTGCCAATGGCTATGGGAAATTGTCCTGGCAGTGTCGACTACCTCTTCTCTACGTAGGTTCGCATCCCCCGCTAGCATTGCGACCGGACCATTTGCCGGTCGGACAATATATATGTGGTTCCGTCCCAACCCGCCACCCCTAGCATCTTGCGTCGTGGTCAACTCGCCCTCATACGCTTGTTACCACATTACTAGATACTCCCACCTGGGAGGTGATCCTTTCACGCGGTATCAATTCTCACAACGACAATGCATCAGGCAACCACAAATATGATGCACTGGCTATAGCGCAGCAGTAGCGCATCAATCACGTGACCTACATGTTCCGGGCGCAGCGGGCCGGCATCAATGCCTGAGGCACCACGTTCGGCACCCAGTACTTTTCTATTGTTGCGGTTGACAGAATATGCTGGTTCTCTATTCCGTAGCACGGAATTAATACCGACCATGCCCTCACTCACCAGACCGATCGAAAGCGTTAGATCTGTATACAAGTCGACGCGGCGCGGCGCAGATCCAGACCTTAATTGATCTACAGCATCCCCGCATGAATGGATCCGACCAATCTACCTACTACGGTAGTACCCACGTACTACTAGGTCCCCTCACCATAATCAATGCCAGCACATTCTACCAAACACCAAGAACCAGCCATACAAGCAAGCAAAGCACAAGTAGATTCTAGCCGCAGTATACAATACATCTCCGACATCGCACCAAGTTCATCACCGAGCATGAACCTCAGCCCTAACGACTGGGGTAGCCACTGCTGGTGGAGCAAGAAAGGTAAAGTTAAACGATCAAAAACATCAAACCAATCCAGCATAGCAAAGAGGGAATCAACCATCATTTCATCCTCAGCCCGCCCACAGGCGGAATTACCCGTGACATCCAACATTTTCCGTCGAGAAGACTGACGACGAGCCTATGCGCTCAGGGTGCACTTGGAGGCGGCATTGACCCAGCCGGTGAGCCGGTTGGCAACATCGGTGGCGTAGCAGGCGGTGCCGACGCCGACGTTCAGGTTGGAGGCGTCGGAGATGGAGCCCGAGTTGTACAGGCGGGCGGCGCGGTAGAAGCCGGAGACGTCCGTCTTGCCCTGCTGGTCGATCAGGCTGGCGAGTCCGTCGCCGGCGGCGGTTCCGATGGCTGTGGTAGGGGAAGGGGTTAGTGTCTGCGCTGAAACGAGATTCGGGGGTTGAACGGGGGCACTCACCCCCATCGCGAACCATCTGGAGGATCTCCTTCTTCGGGCACGGGTTCTGGACCACCCCGTTGTCGTTGCAAGTGCCGGCGCCGTCATGATCCTGCATGAGGCCCGGGTTGCGGACGCCGTAGTTGGTGGTGTGCACGCGGACGCAGCCCTTGGATTCCTGCATGATGATGGCCAGGATGAACCGGTGGTCGAGGTGGGACTCCTTGGCCACCTGCTGGATCGCGTCGTACAGGTTCTGGGTCTCGTTGGCCGAGTTGTTGGGCACGCCGAACTGGGTGCACGACTCCATGATGGTGGGCTTGTTGGCCTTCCACATGTCGTCGAAGGAGACCCAGCTGGACTGGGCGGGCCAGCCGTCGGCGACGCTGCCGTCCCCGGTGTGGAAGGTGTAGACATCCTGTCCCGCTCCGCTGCCGTCGCTGTCCTTGAGCGCGGTCACGGCCAGGCTGCTGACGCTGACCACGGCATTGGTGGCGCGGGTGGCCAGGTTCTTGGTCCGACTGCCCATGGGGACAGCGGCGGAGAGGCCGACCAGAGTGGCGGCGGCAAGAAGGAAGTTGTTCAACTGCATTTTGATGGAGGTACTGTTTTGGTTATAGGGTTATAGGGTTATGGAAGAATGACAGACAGAATCAAGGATGTGATAGAGAGAGAGTAAATGAACGAAGGAATGTGATGAGACTAGTCAATAGTCTCCAAAAGCAAAGAATAAGGAATGACGATGTCGTGGACGACTAGAATCTGCAAGCTTGCACTGCAAGTTGACGAGGGAATGAGGATGATGAGAATAAAGATGCATCGTGAGGGGTAGCGGACGAGGTCTTTATACGCCCGTCGTTGTGAAGAAAAAAAAGCCCATCATCGTTGCCGGAGGAAGCGAGTCCAACAGGAAAGTCTATTCGCTGCCACAGTGGGCACCAGGGAGTTCGTTCCTGCGGCCCCTGTGCGGTGCCTGTTGGATGTACCTGTGGAGTCGAAAGGCCCAGACACGCAGGAACTAAGTAAGAACTAAGATGCCAAAACGCTCTATCACGTTTGTTGGATGGAGTGAGGTACGGACTGTGATGGGGACAATGGATTTTTCCCAATGGGAGTTGAACATGTTCTTGTCGGGGGATTTTGTGCTGGAACGCCCCCAGTCAGCACCAATCAACAGCCATCGGACCCCCCGCACGGATGCAACCGAGGCCGATCTGGAGTTTCCATTGGTTCGTGGCCACCAGCCCGGTTCAGATCCCTGCATCCAATCAGAGCCCTGAAACGGGCGATCCTGGTTGGTGGACTAAGCCTTACTGGGACTAGTCGCCGGAAGTGACACCTGTTTCAGACTGTCTGGCAGTGTCTGGTTCAAGTTTGAGCCTTCAGCTCCCCTTGTTCTTCCCGAGTGAGCTTAACAAGCCCCGCCCGTGCAGAAAGACTCATCACTTCCCCTCTATTCCCCTCTTTTCTTCAAGGATTACAAGGATATATTCTCGTGTCTGCATTTTACACCTCAACTACCTTCACGGCAAGGTATATTCCAAGATACAGACAAGGAACTTGCCTACCACCAGTGCCCCAGTGCCCCGATAACCTCACGAGTTTTCTCCGGCTAAGTGAGCTGGTGGGTGGGTCAACCACCGTGCGTTGTAGCTAAGGCCGGATGGGGTCGGTTTCAGGTGTCTTTCTTCGGTGAACCTCGGGGCTCCGGTTTCAGATTCATTCCAATTCCCAACCCACTTCCGAATCAAAGACTCGACCGAGTCGACCTCAACCAAGTCTCTTAGTCATACCCTACCTAGCTTGCTTTGTCCAGGGGCCGGTTTGGAAGACAAACGTCCGCTCATCCGCCCGCCCGCCCACCGGGCTGTTGGCATCTGCAGTCTGAAGAATGCCCGGTCATGTCATGCATGCATTCAATGAGGTTATGTTGTGTCTCTCTGCTGAAACATGCGACATCTGTTGGCGAACTTGGTGAACTTGGTGAACTTGGTGGTCTTCTCCAGTCCCGCAGACTAATGAACATGGTTCCTTGGCTACCAGCCCCTATGATCGCCCCTTTCTCCTGGACCATACTATTCTGATCTCCATAACCAGTTCGCGATGACTTTGAGCATCGGTGATAACAGTTGGCCATTCCGCCCCCCGCTGTCTTTGCGGCCACTCGGAGAGGGACTCTCCAACCCTACACCACCACGTACTCGCCATGTCAGCACAACACGGCCCCCATAAGAAGCTCCCACCCTGCCATCCAGCTGCTGAGGACTCACTACCCCGCGTTGGGTGGCGGAGGGAATCCCACGGCTTGGTTGAGCCATAATACGCTTACTCTCCTGCCTTCTCCGGCCATCTTGGCACCATCCGACTCCTGATTCAGTCACCAAAATAGCGACAGGGGAAGGATTCCAGATTGGATCTCTTTTTTGACCCTCTGACCCTTTGCAAAGAATCGACCGAGACATCAGCACAATTTTAATCTTGCAGAATAAGGGTCACTGCTCTGCGAGTCATGTTGGCGTTCGGTTGCTGTTGGCAATCTCGCCCGTCAGAACTCGACCAAAATAGCGCTACCATTGTGGGTGAAAACAGCCTTCCCATGCTTTATCCTCGCGCTGCATTGACTGATCGACACTGGTTGCGATCAGCCCGCTCAGCGGGACCACTGGTACTGTACAATGCTGCGATGGGCAATTTACCCCTGAAGAAGCGAGACCTACAGCTGGGGTGTTGCTCCAACAATCCATCAAGCGCATTTGTGGCCGATTGCGCTGCGCCTCATCCTTGACTCTATTTGCGCGGGCCGAAACCAGGGGTGAGACATGCAAGACTTTCCAATGTCTTGACAGCATAGCCGTGGGAGAGGCCTCCATGTTCGACTCCATCTGTGCACGCACATTCGGGACCTGCGTTTTTGTCTCTCACTCGTCCGAATCTCTTTCAGGACTGGGGAGACCGTGGTGCAGACACGCATAAGATGATACTGGTGAGAACATCCTTGTCACCAACAGTTTCCGTGCACAATGATAGCCATCTCGCCCCATGCATATTGATACGTCGTCTTACAACCTGCTGCTGATTGTCACGGCGTTCTGTCGGTCACTACTCCTCTTATGGCCTCTTCCCTAGCACCAACGCCCCGTCAGCAGAGAGCTACGATATTGCCGGGCAAACTGAGCTCAAGCACCGGTGGCTCAGTGGAGAATTCGCAGGAAGTGAGCATCTGTCAAAATCGAATCTGACTCAGAGCGATGAGCGAGACGTGATGACCGACTTGGCCCTGATAACCCTATCAAAGGCCTTTTTCGCCGGACACATCCAGTACACACATGACAAGGCACACATTAGAAGGATCATGCAACGCCTCAAGGTGCTACTTCACCCCTAGTCCCCTGCGTGGATCTTAAGTAGGTAAGCTTCAAGTGCCTCTTGCGACCGTAGATCTGAAAGGACGTTACATCGACATATACTGCGCATATCGACCTTTACATATCAGTTCCTCTGTCCCGAAGGCCTCTTGGATGTCGAATTATGGCAGACATATTATTAATGTAAGCTCCTCTGTGCCCCCTCCAGCGAGAGCCGTGTCCCGCACAAACCGTTTCTACCCCAGCGTCATCCGTCATTCTCGCGACTCCCCACCAGCCGCCGCACATACAGCAGAGCATCCCCAATCCACCGCGCTCGCTCCTCGCCAACCCGATCCCTCACGCCCGGATTCCGCTGCAACGCGCCGACCACCACACTGAGAGGCCACACAATCGCCAGCCCCCGCATCGCTTCCCCCTCCCCGGCTCCGCGACCACCACCGACGCCCCCCACCCCCGCAGTCGTTGGCCCCACGATCGCATTCGTACTGCGGGATATATGGCCCACCATCTCCGTGATGACCTCCAGAGCACCCCCCGGGTGGTCTCGCAGCCATACACCAGACTGGTCGGGATCTCGCTCCGCGATCCACCGCCGACATCGGAGCAGATTCTGGGCCAGCAGGATCCGCACCGCGAACCCGAAGGTCCGGGGGATCGCCCGCCAGCTGGACTCGTAGACGTAGACGCGCCGCGGTGCGCCGGGCCACTGGAGCAGAGGGTGGTCTTGGGGGGTGGCGGGGCGGTCGTAGAAGTGGAAAGCGGGCGGAAGGTGGGATTCCCACTCCTGGAGGTCGCGGTCGGCTTGCATGAGTGTGGTGATCATCTCCTCGATGGGGAGGATGGCGGGATTGGAGATGGTGCGTGGCTTCTCGTGGGCTTGCATCCAGCTATCCAGATCGGCCTGCCACTGCGCGAGATGATACATCGTCCGGAACAGTCGCGCGGCGGGGAGGCGGGGATCGAGAACCCCCGTCCACAGGGGCAAGGGGAGCTGGGGTCGGGAGCGCGCGTTCAGGCAGTTCACTATCATCAGCAAGTACATGAACTTCAGCAGTCGAGGATCAATGCTTTCCTCTTCTGTGGTACTTGATCTTTGGGAGTTTTGTTGCTGCTGCTGCTGCTGCTGCTGCTGCTGCTGGATGAGCGAGATGGCACCGTGTTGATGTGCCTGCCAGGATCGATGCTGCTGCTCTTTGCCTCCACTGCCTGCCCCACTTGCGCTGCTGGGCAGGATGGTCTCGAAGAGCCCCATCAGCGAGACGGAGACGATCACATCCGTGCCGGGGACGCCGTTTCGGGTCTGCAGCTGCGACCGGATGAGGCCGATGGCCTTGGAGTACTCGGTGCGCGCGAGGATCTCCAGCTGCGGGATCGGCCGCTGCCGTTGTTGCTGCTGGCGCGCGTGGTGGGCCAGGGCCAGGGCTCGAATGGCCTGCGCCGAGGCCGGGTTTCCGGCTGGGTGTCGGTGGAGCATGGGCAGCATCTGGAAAAATTCCAGCCAGGGGTTGGCAACGGCGACCGTGCATCCGAAGTCGCGGTAGAAGGTGGCCAATGCATGGTGCTGGAGATCGTCGTCGCCGGGGGGTGGACTAGGGCTTGAACTCGGCACTGCAGTGGCCCTCTGGCGCCACAACGACACGGCGCGCACTGCCGCCTTGGTGTTCTCATTGCGGAAATCGATCTCCAGTGGGTCGGGGTAGTGACAGCTGATGCTTTGGCGAGTACATCGGGCGCATCGCGGTTGATCTTCGCTGCACTGCGGTTCATTGCTGGTTAGGCCATGTCAATCGGGTCGAGGGGTCGTGCTGAGCTTAGGTAGTTACCTTGACTTTGGATTTACGGCAGGCAAGACAGCCTTTGCTTCTACGGCTGCGACTCATGGTGTTGGTGTCTTGATTGCTCTGCATGAAGGTGAACTGAGGATGGTGAGGGCTTGGTCAGTCAATGGTGGTAGAGTCTACAGAATGTGGAAAAAGTCCCGAGACGTGGGCATGAAACACTGCCACGTGGGAGGGATGCGGTTTAGGGTTCTAGTCTGCAGCTCAAATCTGCAGGGAGCCCTTGTTTATGAGTTTCTGAAGAAGGGTGTCGGCGATTTTGATGCTGCGTCTTGCGGCTGACAGCCTCATGGAGTGTGCAAGGCTGTGGAGGTGGGCCCTGAGGTGGGCCCCAATTGTCTTCCTGCTGAAGCTTAGATGATCATTTCCAGAGAGTTCTCGCGCCTCCTGCCGCAAACTGCCTAGTGTCAGTGGAAGTACAGTGGAGATACGTGTTTGCGGCTGTGTCGAAAACCAATCATGAGATGAAGGAATCTATACTTGCTCCTCTTATAAATTCCCGTCTCGCCTCGCTTGCCGCATATGGACTAGCGCTACAACAGGCTATGCGAGATGCTATGGAGTAGGATGCTAGTATGCGGGTGGATTGCACTCCTTCACGGCCACACCGACGGTTGTTGTGTCAAAATGCTTAGACGATCAGCTTCTTTGAAGAATATAAAGGCTTGCTGCACATGTGTAGAAAAGAACCACTCCTGACAATTGTGTCATATCAAACCCAGCATCGGGGATTCTTCCGTCGTCCAGCCGTGCTTGATCACTTCAATATTTCTTTAGAAATGGGTATCTTTCACCACGACAGCAGCAGCCATGCAAATCACACATGTCCCACAGAGTCGCTCTCAGGAGGCAAGTCATCGCATTTGGTGCCGGAAGACGGGACTAACTGTGGACAACAGTGGCCTCCCAGCCATTCCTACACAACATGTCATTCCGTACCTTCAACATGATTCTGTCCGGGGCTTGCACGGCATTCACTTGTCTGACGATTCTCACATTAATGTTTCTGCATGCAACACATCTGAGCAAACCGAAGGAGCAGCTCAAGTATGTTGTCCTTCGCCTTCACCTTGACAGTCCGTGCACTAACAGATCTCAGGATCATGCGGATCTCCACTCTGCTCCCCTTGTACTCCATCTTCTCTCTGCTCGGAATCTGCTTCCCCGAGATTTATGTGTATCTGGAGCCCTGGCTCGACGTGTTCCAGTCCGTCGCGCTGGGCATTTTTTACCTGCTGATGCTGGAGTTCCTGGCGCCGTCCATCTCCCGCGAGAACATGTTCTTCGCCCCGTTGGCCATTCCACCCAGTGGAAGTGAGTCTCCCGCCGAGAGTCTGAGCTGGTATCGAGTGAGTCTTATTCTCCATCTTCCGGAACGTGACGGGTGCTAACACACTGCAGAAAACATGGATCGCCATCTTCCAGTACCCGGCCGTCGCGCTGTTAGCATCCCTTGTAACCGACATCACCCAAGCCGCCGGGGTCTACTGTATGGAAAGCAGCAAGCCCTACTTTGCGCATCTTTGGGTAGGTCCCTCCCCCTGTCTTTATATCGCCAGTGATCACCAGTCTAACCCCAACAAGATCACAATCTTCCTCAACCTGTCCCTCGTATCGGCCGTGTTTGCGGTGCTCAAATTCTACAAGAGCTTCAAGGTCCAGCTGAAAACCCACCAGCCTCTCGCCAAGCTGCTCGCCTTCAAGCTGATTGTCGGCTTGTCTTTCCTCGAACGGGTACGCTCGTCCGGCTCTCTCACCCATGCACTTCGTTGTAGATGTGGGTGTCAAGCGAGACTAACAGAAAACTGCCATAGATAATCTTCTTCGCGCTGGGAGCGACAGACGTCCTCAAGCCCAATGCGCAACTCACCTACGCGGACGTGAACATCGGTATCCCCACGATGGTGATCTGCATCCAGATGGTGCCTTTCGCCCTGTTCTTCCACTACGCGTACTCCGTCCGGCCGTATGTCATCCGCAGGACGTTCCCGACACTCGAGGCGAGTTCGAACCCCGCCTATGAGGCGGTGACGGAGTTGCGGTATCGCGGGGGACCGCTGGGGGTCCGGGCCTGGGTGGCGATGCTGGATGTGAGGGAGATTGCGGGTGCGATTCGGTTCGCGTTGACGATGGCTTTGGGGGGTAAGGGAGTGGGGAGAGGGGAGGAACTGGATAAGCTTGCGGAGCGGTGAATTCTTGATTGTGCGTGGTTGTGATGCTTTTCTTTCCTTGGGTGCGGGTTGGTTATATGCCTGAATGGGACTGCTTCCTAATGCAGGATTTGGGATTCTTTTTGATTTGCTATATCATTGGTTGGTAAGACGTCGATAAACGTTGGAGTGAAATTTCGGCTCCTTTCGAGACATTCATACTGTATTACACCCTGAGGTCTGGACCATTTCTACAATATACTGTATTTGCATGATGACTCGCTCGTGGCACCAGAGAGAGCCCACAACAAGGCATTAGATCAATCCATCAGCCGCACTATATGTGTGAATGTGAAGCCTTGATCACCTAGCAGTAGTAAAGAACTCTTTCTGAATGAAGGGGCTTGAGGGCAAACTCCTTAAAGCTGCATCGCCGTAAGCTGATATACAGTTCACCAGCAATGTGAGCCATGGCTGGACTTACTCATTTGAGCCTTTGTATTGGTTCGGAGTCTGTCCCATCCCGTGAGCCTATTTGGGGACGATGTGATCACTCTGACGGAGATCATAAAGATGCCAGTGATACAATATAGACACATAACGTGGATTTGATCTGAGCTGGGTTATTGCGAGACGGGGCTATGTGGGCTTTGCTTTCATGCTAGATGGGGATAAGCTGTGTCACGGTTTACATTATAGTTCAGACAGGCAGCTTGTGAATATGATAGGTAGTATTGCCCACTTCACAGGCGTCAGTACAAAAGGGACTGCATATAGGAATCTTCTTTTACCTACCACTTCATTCTAATCTCATCGTTCTCTCTGGGATACCTCGTCTCGAATTCAAAGATCTTGAGCTTAGGCCCTCTAGCATTCTTAGGTTATACAAGTTCATTTCCTCATTCCCCCAAGCAAAGTCATTTTGAACCTTTATTGAGCCTAAAGGTGAGCACAAACTCCTGGTTGGAGCACGACCTATATCGCTTAAGCACCACCTTATGATTGGAGTGCGGTCTGCAGCCGAACTGCAACAACCTCACCCATCCGGGGTAGAATCCCCACCACCACGTCCTAGAATACACCTTCCAAGAACCCAGAACTACTCAGACGATCAGAAAGCCTTAGCCACCGCTCACTCCGACCTGACTATTCTCCATCATACACTATTCTCCACGTCTCTTACCAATCGGTAGCCACCTCAACCATGCCCTCAACCGCCATCCTCTTCGTCCCAGGCGCCTGGCACAGCCCCAGCTGCTTCAGCCAGGTCATCGACCTCCTGCAGTCCACGACGACCTACACCACCGACGCCGTCCACCTCCCCTCCGTCGGTCCCGAGAACCACCACTACCTCCGCGACTTCACCGAGGACGTCCAGCAGGTCCGCACCCAGATCCTCCGGCTCGCGGCCGCCGGCCACCGCGTCCTCGTGTTCGCGCACTCCTACGGCGGCGTCGTCGCCAGCGAGGCCATCCAGCACCTGGACTGGGAGACCCGCCGGGAAGCGAGCCTCCCCGGCGGCGTCTCGCATCTCCTCCTGTGCTGCTCCTTCCTCGTTCCCGAGGGCCGCTCGCTCCGCGACGCACTCGGCGGCCACGATGCCCCCTGGGTGGAGGTCTCGGCGGATCAGACGGCGGCGATGCCTCGCAATCCGATCGAGGTGTTCTACCAGGACGTGCCGGAGGCGGCGGCGCGCGCGGCCGTGGCGGCGTTGAACCCGCACAGCTATCGCACGTTCTCTAGTGTTTGTCGCTTTGCGGCCTGGAAGGTCGTGCCCACCACGTACCTTTATTGTGAAAGGGATCGGGCGATCCCGGTGGAGGTGCAGAGGAGAATGGTGGAGGGGGTCGGGCAGGGGCGCGATATTCGGACGGAGACGCTGGATGCTGGGCATAGTCCGTTTCTGTCGCGGGTGGGGGAGGTGGTGGCTGCTGTATGCAGGGCTGCGGAGTTGTAGGGTTGAAAGGGACGAAAGGGGGTGAAGGGGTTGAATCGGGGATTTGATGCATGCCTAGGTTGCTGAGGAAGGAATCTGTATCTTGGGGATACGGTAAAACGTGGCACTTGCGGATGGACTGGGGCTCGATAGCTTATCATGACCATGGCGAGGCTGACAGTCAAGGCTCATACTGTGGATATCATAGGGCAATGGAATTTGATTGCATCACAAAGAAAGACCGCACCCGTGGCGATCCTCATCCACTCCAGGCTGACCCTTACATGTCTATTGTGGTGTTCTGATCAATGCAGACGGCGTGTATGTTAGACAGCACCGGCCAGTCTCCTAAGCCAGTGGACTATCTGACAAGAAGGCAATGGAAAACATACTTCTGGGACAGTAACTCCGCCCCATCGGGTCGGACAGACCTTGGAGGCTGTGCGACAGCCCCGGCAATGCAGCTGCAGTGAGACCAATTGGAAAATAAGGTACTCGAACAGACTGCCGGAGGACGGTGTAACTCCGGGGTGGACGTGCTCTCAATATCATCAACACCATCATACGGTCTGGTCTGATCTTATCTGCTGAAAGCAAGCGCAGGAGACTGTGGGAATGAGGCGGTAATGTATGTACACATTTGCGAGAGTATATAGAAGTTTTGATGTACAGTCAGCGGACCTCACCAGCCAAGGTCAGGGCATGGACTTCTTCTAGCCCTACGTCCAACGAGAATGGAGTCGGCCGATCCCATTGTCTGCAGAGACGATAAGCAACTCATTCCACCCCGGGATCAGATTAAGAGCCATTGGAGAACCCGGACAAAGATCCAAGTATAGCAGACTTGCAATGCACAGCGACAAGGGAAGTAGGTGAGAAAGCTGAACTATAGGTTATAACCAACCACCACCCACCCCAAGCTCGTATAGCAGGAGAGATGGCGGTCTCACGAGAGAACCACAATTCGCCGATCATGGCGCCACTTCGGAACAACCAGAGAAGACTCTGTTTCTCCGAGGGTACTGGACTTTGGGGGGCAATCGAACATCCGGGTCCAACCATCAGCGGCGTTCGGCCAGCCCTTTCTCTCCCAAGGAATCGCTTCTTCCCCCCGCAGCATGAAACTCAACGGCTTCAATGCAGCATTTCCCCTTCTTCTCGCCAGAATCAACCGGCCTACTCAATCCTCATCCGAGGCCAACCAAGCGAGAAAGGCATGGAAACCTCCTCCCACTCGACAGAAATCGACCTCGACCTCGAGTCGCCCACCAGCGACGCCTTCGAAGTCCGCTGGGCCCCCGAGGATGCCCCCGCGAACCCGCATTGCCTTGCACCGCGGCGCAAATGGGCGATCGAGCTGCTCATCTGCTCTACCACCCTCTGCATCACCGTTACCAGCTCGTTGTACGTCAGCACCTACCACCAGATCATCGAGGAGTTGCGCTGCTCCCGCATCGTCGCCACCCTGGGGCTGAGCCTGTTCATCGGCGGGCTCGGCTGGGGGCCCCTGGTGCTCTCGCCGCTGTCGGAATTCTACGGGAGACGCCCGATCTTCCGCATCTCGCTGCCGCTGTTTGTCCTTTTCTTGATCCCCTGCGCGGTCGCCCGCAATATCGAGACGATGCTGGTGGCGCGGCTGTTGACCGGGTTGGCCGGGGCGGCTTTTACGAGTGTGGCGGGCGCGACGGTGGGGGATCTGTATACCAAGGAAAAATTGCATTTCCCGATGCTGGTGTATACCGCGTCGCCGTTGTGGGTTTGCCATCCTGATCAATGGGGAGAGGGATGTTGTGGTTGAGGAAGGAAAGGTGACTGAGAGCTGATGGCGAAATGGCAGCACCGGATCGAGTTTCGGGCCTATGCTTGGGGGCTTGATCAATTCATTTGCGTCATGGTGAGTAGTTTCCAGCCGGCCCGTGGATCAGGAGTCTAACCTGGATCTGTTCTCGAGTAAAGGCGCTGGTCGTTCTACACCCTCCTCATCTGGTCCTCCATCCAATGCCTCCTGGTCCTCTGCTTCGTGCCGGAGACCTATCATCCCGTCCTTCTCCGGCGCAAAGCTCGCCGTCTTCGCAAAGAAACTGGAGAGGAGCGATGGAAGGCGCCGATCGAGCGGTTGGACCGGTCGATCTCGATGGTGCGTGTTCCCCCGGTTTCTGCTCAAGTGTAGGGCTTGTTCTATCCAACGCGGCTAATCTTGCAGACCGTCCTCCGCTCGCTCTACCGCCCCTTTATGCTCCTCTTCCTTGAGCCCATGTGCCTGAATCTCTGTCTCCTCTCCGCCATTGCCCTGGGCATCCAATACCTGTTCTTCGGCTCGTTTAAGATCATCTTCGGCACGGTCTACAATTGGGGGCTGTGGCAGTCCGGCCTGGCATTTGCGGGCATCACGGCGGGGATGGTTGCTGCGGTGGTTGCTGATCCTTGGTATGAGTCCTCGCTCTATTCTCACGTGAGTGGTCTGATACCTTTGGTGGTAGGTGTCGCAGGTTGTATCTTCGGATGAACATCCTGCGGCAAATTGACGAGACGGACCCCGAGCGACGACTGCCACCGGCGGTGATTGGGGCGCCGCTGTTAACGGTGGGGTTGTTCTGGTTCGCTTGGACGGCGTGCGCTTTCCTGTCCCTTGTCCTCTTGATTTTGTTTGTTGCAAGTGGTATGCCAGAGCAATCGTTGACTATGTAGTAGACTGCCTTCGGTGCATTGGGCGGTGCCCATCATTGGGAGCTCATTGTTTGGAGCAGGGTAAAGTATCCCTCGAGCCTTATCCGAGGTTCCCCTTGTGGTGTAAAATCAGGGCTCCGCTGACAACCTTCATGCATACAGGATGATCCTAGTCTACGCGGGCGTCTTTACCTTCCTGGTGGATGCGTATCCCATGTATGCTGCCAGTGCCCTGGGGGCCAACAGCTTCACGCGTAGCACCTTTGCGGCTGCGTTTCCTTTGTTCGGGTATCCGAGTAAGCTTGCCCATGATCCACAACGCTGCGCTGTTCAAGAAGCTAACAAGCGACCAGTGTACCACACGCTGGGCAACCAGTGGGCGACCTCCTTGCTGGCGTTTCTAAGTCTGGTGATGGCTCCATTTCCGTGAGTGGCATGCGCTGCAGCTGGTGTCCGGGGGCTGACTTTGGTGATGGCAGGTATATCTTCTTCCGATACGGGAAGAGAATCCGACGGAAGAGTCGGTTTGCCACGCGGAAGTAAGGGCTACAGCGGTAGGACTTAGGCTACTAGTATGGACCGCTCCTAGTGAGGGTTATGGTCATCAATATAGAAGATATAGACAATTCTCAATTCATGACTCAGCATTATTATTCCGAGTGCTGGACATTACATACATCCCCCTCGAGCACTTCAACATAAACTCCTCCGTGATCAATTGATCAGCGTCGCCGTCACGTTGGCGTGGAAATCCCGACTACTGAACCCCGCGTGGAAGGTAAACCGTCCCAAGGGAATGCGCCAGTCCTGCGCCACCACGTCCCAGTAGCTGACATCACGCCGCGCGAGATCAAACGTGACCGTCCTGGTCTGTCCCGCGGGCACCCAGATCTTGTCGAATCCACGCAGCTGGCTCGGGGGAGTCCCCGCGGGCGCCGAGTCGGGGAACCCCACGTACAGCTGCGGGATAGCATAGCCGTCCACGCCGCCGGTGTTGCTCACCTGGGCGCTCAGGGTGTACACCGTCTCCCAGAGGGCGGGGTTTCCACCCGGCTGAACGGGCAGGGCTGCGGGCAGGGCCGTGAGGTTGGTTCTGGGCGTCGTGATGTGTAACGCGCTCAGGGTGAAGGTGGTGTAGCTGAGACCAAAGCCGAACTCGTAGCGCACGGGGATGTCGTGGGCGTCGAAGTAGCGGTATCCGACCTCCAGCCCTTCATCGAACCAGCTCTGCCAGTCGTAGGTTCCGTTGGTCTGCACCGCGGTGGTGACGGGGGCGTTGTAGTCCGAGGCGTTGTAGGCGATCACGTAGGGCAGCTTGGCCGAAGGGTTCACCTCGCCGTACAGGAGGTCGACGAGCGAATTGCCTGACTCTTCGCCGGGGTAGTGCGCCGCCAGGATGGCCGTCACGTTGGGGTGATCGGCGAAGGGCAGCAGGTTGATGCCCGCCGAGTGGGTGACCACCACCGTGTTGTTGCAGTCGCGCGCCACGGCCTCCACCACCGCAGGCCCATCCCAGTCCAACTCCAGCGAGCTCCGGTCCTCGTTCTCCTGCGACCAGCTCTTCAGGAACACCAGACACACGTCCGGCTGCTGCGGGTTCCACAGCGAGGCTAGCCCCGAGGTGGTGATCAAGGTGTTGTTCAGCCACGACTGCACCAGCGCCCCGTCCTGCCGCGCCCGCGCCGTGATCGCCTCCAGCGGCGTCGACAGGAAGCTGAACCGACAGGTGCCCGACCCGCCGGCGTTGGCCAGCGTTCCGTACTCGAAGTCGTTCTGGTTCGAGGCTCCCTGCGTCATGGGCCCGGCGTCGTTGCCGACAATCACGATGTTCCGCGGCTTGCGCAGCGGCAGGGCGTTCCGCTCGTTTTTCAACAGCACGGTCGAGGCCGCGCCATGTGCACGGATGAGTTGGCTGTGGTTGCCGCGCACGTCGCGGTTCTGCTCGCCTGTGAACTGCCAGTCGTACAGCCAGGTGTCCGGGGGTGAGTCGATGTTCAGCGGGCCGACGGAGGCATCGACGCTGGGGTAGGCGGGATTGTCCTGGCCCAGCCAGAAGTACGGAGTCATGATGCGCACAATCATGTCATCCAGGCGAGTGGTGGCGACAGAGCCATTGCGTACCGCCGCGGTCAGGTTCTGGCCGAAGTAGGAGCCCTCGGTCCACAGCTCGCCGTAGACGGTGAATCCGCCGGGCATGGTCATGTCCATGCCGCTCTCGATGGAGGCGACACCACTGTGGGTGGCGCCCCAGTCGGACATGACGTAGCCCTGGAAGCCCAGCTCGGTCTTGAGCAGGTGATTCAGGGCGTATGAGTTCTGGCAGGCGTGCGACCCATTGATGCGGTTGTAGGAGCACATGACGCTGGCGACGCGGGCGCGCAGGGCGTTGGCGAACGGCCACATGTAGATCTCGTGCATCGTGCGGTCATCCAGGTTCGAGGAGACCGAGTCCTGGATGTAGGTCGTCGCGTTGGCGTCGGGGGCGTAGGTCGGATTGCGCTGGGTCTCCTGCTCGTAGGCGACCCAGTGCTTGGCGTTGGCCTGCACGCCTTCGTCCTGAATGCCCCGGATCGTCTCCTCCATGCACACCCCGGTCAGGTACGGGTCGGCGGCGAACCCTTCCCAGGTGCGTCCGTTGTACGCACTGCGCCCCAAGGGGCCGCCGATGGGGCCCAGCACCACGTGTGTCCCCTTGGCCTTGTGCTCCTGGGCGATTGCCTGTCCGCGCGTGTACAGCAGGTCGCGGTCCCAGCTGGCGGCCGCGGAGACCCCACTGACGAAGACGCTCGAGTAGTCGCCCTGCTCCAGGCACTGTGGTCCGTTCTGCAGACAGAGTCCGGTGAAGTTGAGGCGTGGGATGGGCAGCACGTTGCCGACGCAAGGGCCCGGTTGGCCGGTGGCCATCCAGGTCTTCTCCTCCAGAGTCAGTTGGGAGACCCAGTGTTTGGCCTTGGCTAGCGCCTGATCCCATCCGCCAACGCCGGTGATGTTGGCTGGGCGTGGGGAGAGTCCGTTAGCGGGGAAAGAGCCGTAGAAGCAGAGAGGACCTACGGGAAGGATAGACCGCCGGGGAAGAGCCGTAGGGTGTCAGAATGGTGGTGTTGAGCGGCTGCACATGACTGAATGGCTTGCCAGGATGGTTGATAGGGGCCTGGCAAGTGCTTGCATGGACTGAGGGAGCCAGCAGCGCCCCTGAGAGGAGGAAGGCGTAGTCGGGTGAGACCTTCATCGCAATCAGATGGGCCTTGACTGGAGGAACTGAGGTCGCTGTTGAGGACTGGATTCAAATGCAATGAGACGTCCACGGGACCCTCTATTTATTTACCTCGAAGTACGCTGTGACACCAAACGGGAAATACGGCATAGCGATGTTGCATTGATGGATCGCATCATTATCATCATCATCTTCATTAGGGCTCGGGATGAAGTCCAAAGCCGGGGATCGGCCTCGTGCCGAGTCCTCGACCCCGACCAACCCCAACGCTCCACAAATCCCACCCGTGGGGGTTACATGCGGGTGCGGGGACTGTCGATGACTCAATGGCCTCATATCTCGTCTCCACTTTCCATGTACTCAGTATAATTGATCATTTGCCGAAGTTTTGCCGAGAGAAATTTCCCTGGCGCGGTCGATGACGTAGGCGGGTTAATTGTTCATACGCAATATTGCTAGCGAAATTGAATCTGGACCCCGTTCAAGTGATGGTTGAAAATACCGTGAATCCTGTACATTCTTAAGGAGTTACATAACTTAGCAAGTAAGTCGGATGGTGGCCGGCTACGGGCTCGGTCCGATAACCGGAAGGGTTGTCGCTGATTGCGGCAGTCCCCGCTTTCTTCCCCCTCGTGTGAATTGCCGCTTTCATGTAGACAAAAAAGCCTTCAACTGATTTCCGACAAGCCTCATGAGAAGAAGGAGTGAACCAGAGAGTGGTATGTTTATCTTCCGAGCCCAGACATCAAGGCACCACACGTACACGATGTTCACGATGTATATAACAACATATAACAGATGTAATTTATTTTTATTTTATTTTATTCCTTATTTTTTTTTCACATTTTCTGGTTGGCCGAAATTGATTCGCATGGCCTGTCCAAGAGGCCACTGGGTAGTAAGATAGTGAGTGAATGAATGAGGGTTTGTCCTCCTAAGAAGGCCCTCAAGAGGGTGAGGGTACAACACTCACCGTAATTTCACCTTCCTGTTCTCGTCTACACTCAGCCTCAGATTCTCGAAGGAGTATTTTGTCAAACAGCTGGAACCAATCACCAGGGAAGAAGTATGGATCGTCTGCCGTACACTGATTAAGACTGAGCTGAACCCCTTGTGCACAGTCGTCGATCACAATCTTTATCATATGGTATCCAATAATCTTCGGTCCTGGTTCATCAATGCCGACCTTGAGTACATCCCTCGGCCCAGCGCTGGGGCTATGGAGCCGTTCCCCCGTGCCAGAGAATCCCGTGACGACCTTGGTCCCAGTCACCATATACAGTGTACAGCTGCCGCCGTGTTCCTCCAGCAGTGCTTGAATAGCAGGATCCGTCAGGCGGGCCTCGACTGTGCTCTGGCTGGGCATAGACTCAAACATATAGTCCACGACGCTGTCGAGGCGCCACGTTACCGTCCAGACCACTGATCCCTCATGTATAAGAGCCGCCGAGGGCATCTCCCCAATCCCAGGCGGAAGGTTTAGCTCAGACGATAACCGATCATTAGTGACTCTAATTGACATCGGTGCACCCCTCCAAACTCGGGGGTACTTTTCCTCAAGCTCAGCCGCTGTGACTGTTGTGAGTGGTCGATGGGGCTCGCCAGGGTTCACCAAGATATTGCCTAAGCGAATCTGGCCACCGGGAGCGTGATCAAAGCTCTGGACCAGCGCCCAGTTGTTGTTTATTCTGTCAAAGTTCAAAAATTCACTTACACCACGACTCATGATGGATGGGATCTGGATGAATGTTGTGGTGAGATTGGTGAGGTTGTTGATCTCGGTGGGTTGAGGAATTGCAGTAGGTGGCAACACGCTGTGCTTTAAATACACTTCCGAAAATGCCAATTGCAGCATCTACTGGATCTGATCAGGCTTTGTTTGCTTTTGGGTCACGGCGAGCACCGGTTCCACTATCTCCGTGCCATAGGGCAGCTTTATGTCTTCCTTGACTGGCCCTTTATCATCTCAACAGGATTAATTGAATGGTACTTTTCTATGCTGACAGAACCTATTGAGGAGGCCCCGGCAGTCTTTTATCCCCTTCCCAAGCACTGACGGCACAATGAAAGATGGATTGTCTCACGAAAGAGCGAGGTGCTTCATCGCCAAGGTGGGCTGAGATAGGGCCACAATAAGCTTAGTGCCATGTGGGTCAACAAGTAAGATTCCCGGTTTTCCGTGGATCGGAATTGGTGTGTGTACTGTTCGCGGTTGCCCTGGTCTTGATGGCGATGCCTGGGATACTTATGGTCCGGACAATGACAACCAAAGACAGATAGCCACAATGGGGGCTTACCTTCCACAACTCTTTGCATCCCAAGCCAAGCCAAGCCACGTCGCTACCACTTCTTCCTTTCCATGCATTTGGACTGCCGGCCAGCTCAAACCGCCCTCCCTGCGAGACAGGAACCGGACTCATACCGCTGAGCTCTGACTGCAGGAATCTCCTGCATGCCCTTGTTAACCGGCCGACTTCCACGTCTCCCAAGCGATTGCCATGGCTCTCGCTAGGCACTCTGTGACGACGTCCGATCCCTACTCCCCCCTCCTGACTGGGGGCTAAGTAGCATTGGAAGCGGCTCAACATGATACAGTAACCGGATCGGGGTGCAACGCAACTAGTGGTAGAGATGAGGATGACGTGGAAGGGGACGGACGGGGACATAGGGTAAACATAGATGTATATGTATTGTAGTAGTAGTGGGTTCATTGACAAGTATATAAGGAGTGGGAAGGTGGTGCGGTGCTGTCCTTGCCGGTCACGATCCGTTACGACTGCAAGTGACCCTTATAATCATAATCAGCATGCAACCCTTGTCAGTTAGGAATGTGCTTGTACGAGTAGGATGGGATAATGGTAGGATCCCTGGACTCAGTCAGTCTGATAACCGGAGCGTTGCTGATGAATTGCTTTGCGAATTGCCGCCTTCAATGTCTTGTTAAATGCCCTCAGAGGCATCAAGGCACCGCCTGCCCGAAGAAAGGCCAGAGAGATTTGGGGTACCAGGTAGTTAAGTTGGTATAAGGATGTCAGATGTCTTGGATGTAAAATTTATAATGGGTTCATCTTTTTGAATGGTATTTTATCTGTTATGCTGGGTCATATCAAGACGCATACCAAATGCATATCAGATTTGTCCCTCAGGAAGGGGAGATGCGCCCATCGTAACTTCACCTTCTTGCTCGCTCATATACTCGGCCCCGATCTCCTGGTGGAGTAGTCGGTGGGCGACATCGGCCAAAGAATCCGGAAAGAAATATGGATCTTCTCTAGCAGGGCGGTAAACGCTGAGCCTAACCCTTCGTGCAGGGTCTATCACAACCTTAAGCATTCTGTAGGCGAGGATTTTGGGGCCTTGGTCCTTAATAATGACGTTGACACCATCCTCTGGACGCCCCTCCCGAAGGTGATATCGTTTCCCTTCGATAGTGATATTTTCAGCGATGAAAAGAGAGTTCACTAGATACAGCGTACAGTCGCCGCCGCTACGTTGCTCCAGCAGTGCTTGAACCGAAGGGTCATTTATCAAGCTGGCCTCAACTACCTCCTCCCTGACCCATAGTTGGCGGAAACAACTGATATGGTGATCCCCAATGGACAGCCTCGTGTCCCAGAGCAATAATCCATCATGAGAACGAGCCTCCGGGGAGATCTCCACTCCGGGTTCGGGGGTATCGTTCAATCTCCACATATTATGGGTAGTGTAGTACCCCACCGATCTCGCCGTGATAACTGGTGGATAGCCCTCCTGCCCCTCGGATGCCGGGACTCTGGTGAGCGGCCGATGAGGCTCGCTAGGATTCACCAAGATATTGCCGACCCGAATCAGGCCATCCGGCGCGTGATCAAGGCGTGAGACCAGCGCCCACGCGGGGGACATGTCGCGACCGATTCCTGAAGGCATAGTGAGGGATCTGAGATGCGGTTGTGGTGAGATGTAGTATCCAGGGGTGATTTCAGCCAGCTTAAATACCCTTCCAGCGATGCAGACCGCAGCATCCCCTCCAACTTGACCAGGCTTTGTTGGGCCGTAGGGTCACGACGAGCACCGGTTCCGCCAATTCCGCGTTACATTGCTGCTTGATGTCATCAAGTTTGGCCAGGGGGATTCTGCTCACTGTCTTTCACCGACTCAGTTTCATCCTAGCTAGAAATGAAGGGTACTTTTCAACTCTGATGACATAACTGACAACGAAAGATAGGTTGCCTCGCAAAGGAGCGAGGTGAATTAGAGATTGCTGTCTCCCGTGGATCAAGAGTGAAGTGTGTATTGTTTGCGATTTCCGGTCTTTGTGGCAATACCAGGGATGCCGTGAATGAAACAAACCCTCATGATCTGAACAATGATAATCAAGGTCAATATAGTGATGGAAGCCTTGTAGTGAATGAATTGCACTTTGCACTTGCTCGTTCATTATTTTAATCCATCGATGCCGTTCTTTATGGAATCCTTGTTTTGTCTTTAGTGTAGTCTTTGGCAGCCAGTCGTGGTGCTGACTATGTGTGACCCTTGGGGGTCAAACCTTAGTGATCACCCTATCCGAGCTCTCAGGCTCTGGCAGAAGATAGCTCGTGCTCACTTACTGTGATTTTTGTCAGTTGTTGTAGCACCGCGGCGAGCAATCAGTCCCGAAGGGATCATTTGGGGACCAAATGCACAAGGGGAGTATAGTGCTCCCTAGCTTTGATCTCCCCTGTGCCGCCCATCACAATCGCGAGCAGCCCTCAGCTGAGGACAACCGGGTGGCTCGAAGCTGGCTTCAAGCTAGGGCTGTCATCCTAAGAACATGGGTATGTGACAGGCAGGTTCCTGCTAATTTGGAGCCCAGTCAGGACTCTTGTCCCAGAATATGGGTCGATTGTGGAATCACCAGGGGATGTACTGACCAGAACAAATATCAAGGAAACGCAAAAGCATTCAGACCAGAAGGAAAAGCAACTATGCGGGGCTAACAATGTTCTTCCATCTACCATCCACACAGATACTGACGAGCAGAAAGGCTCGTGGACATCTTTCATGGAAATCGTGCAGCTTCCTGTGATAGCAATATGTATGGAGAAGGAGGAAGAGCTGTAGTGCGATTCACTCAGACTCTTCATCTACAGTGAAATCACCGTACCCTTTGTTCTTCTCTGTTCTAATACAAGCCCCATTCAGGCGCTCTACGTGGATCAACCATTTCCAAAATCTCTTCCATGTGGCCATAAGCCAAAACCACATACCGCACACATATCACACCTCTTCTGTTCCTCCCCCACGAACACGATTCTCCACCTCTGCCGATCTCCTGTCCCTCTTCGTAACACACGAGAACATACCCAAACGATCAACTAAGATGGAGAGCATCGGCTGCCGAAACGGACTGAAGACCGACACAGCAGAACCAGCCAGGTAGGCGACCGGAAGATGGCCTAGAGTCTCCCAGTCAATCGGGGACTGGGATCAGTCTGAGCCCAGCAACCTTCAAGCCAAGAGCGCAATAGACCTTCCGCTGACATGAACGTTTCGTGGCAGGGATATCTTGCTGCGTCCGGCACCCGAGGCTTGCGATATGCCTGCAACCCCTCCTCCTCCTTGTCATAAGAGCCGTTCGAGTGGACGGAACGCTGGGCATACGAAAATAGACCTCCGCTCTCATGTGGAGCCTATCCACATTCCCATCTCCAGGGAAGCTCTTGACGCAGCAAAGAAAAGCAGGACTCAAGAATGGCTCTCGTGTCTGTCCAGTCGGCTCCAAAACCTGTCTCCGCAGTCCACGCGCAGAGAAACCCAAGTCGTTGTGATTGACTCAGGCTGCAGGAAACCCCCAGGAGAATTTCCGCAGCTTGCCGGGTATGAAGACCTGGTCAGGGGCGGGACAGTGTGCTATGATGAGAACGGACACGGGACTGAGATTGTGAGCCTCATAACGAGCCTTTCTCCTACCATCAAGGTGCAAGTGAAATGCATAGGAGATCGAGACACTGACCTTGAAGTGGGGGGTCAGTTGATAGCTGATGTATGGCTCCTCTCCCCCCTTCCTTTGGGCCTTCATGCAACATCGTCATACTGAATTAGCATTAGGCAATCCGACAGGCCGCTGAAGACCCGAAGAACGACATTATTTGCATGGCGTTTTACGTACCAGAAGATGATCGAATCAGTCGGGCTATAGACGAGGCTGTCAGACGCCGGAACGGACACATTTTGTTTATTGCAGCGGCGACGGCGGCGAGGTGCTCGGAGGTCAGGTTTCCTGCCAGTCATCGATATGTGATAGCCGCCCGTCCGCTAGATCTGAGAGGATCGCTTTGGTCAGATCGACCGCTGGTCCGCAAGTCGCCAAGCGAGGTAGTGATCGCGACACTAGGCGAGTGCGTGCCAGTCGCATCGCTTGGACATCCCGCCCAGATCAAGGGTTATAGGTCCGGCTCGTCAATAGCAGCTGGCACCCTCGTCGTAATTGCGGCCACTTCATTGGAGTGTGTCGATTCGGGTAGCGATCTGGAAAGAAAGGAGGGGATGGAAGCTGCAATGAAAGGTCTAGCTGAAGCATGGAGGAGGGAGGAGGAGGCTGGGATTGAGGGACCGCCGACGAGCTTGTTGATGGTGTGGGATGCAGCTGAGTGAGCCATATCAAGTACAAGTCTACCTCTACAAGGCCGGCAAAAGTTACGCAGGGTAGGAATAGAGAATGTCATAACCTAGTTGCCAGTCTCGATCTGAGTCTCGATCTGAGTCTCGGTCTCCTCCCGCACAGATGGCAAGATCTGGAAATCATGGCCGCGCCAGTCTTCGCAGGTCATCTCGAAACAAATGGCACCACCTCCATCACCTCCATCAGGGCTTCCAGTCTCTCCTTCCTTTTCCTCCCCCCCTCACCATTGTCGGTCCTGTCGTGATGAACAGACACGAACGCTGCTGGTGGACAATGGAGTTGCGCTTGGATCTGCGGTTCCTGGGGCCCGGAGCCAAGAGTAACCTTGTGCAGTCGATACGCAAAGAGAATATTGTTGAGGCCGGCGTTGACGTTCCCGATCTCGGGGCTAGAGGTTCCCCTACTGCCCGTGAGATGCACGGAGGAGGAAATGTCGCCAAATCCGATTCCAAGATCCGTCCGGGGCGGATCCCGAACGGTGTGCCGAAGGAATTTCGTCGCGATCATGATACCGGACACAACGTACAGCGGCCTGCCAGAGATTAGGTAGGCAAGGATTGACTTTCGTTCGAGAAACGGGTGAAGTTCATTCCAGGGAAAATTGGGAGCGAGCTTCCGCGTCCGGACGCCCACCGCGCGATGGCTCGCGAAGGCGCTGGCAGGTCTTTGGTGCCGCACTGCGAACGTCATGGCATGGACAATTGTGGCTCCGATACCCAAGGACAGCGGCGATCCGTCAGCGGACTCGATCCGATAGGCACCTTCAGCATCTTCGGATTCCACAGTGGGAAAGTTGGTCAGGTCTTCGGGCTTGACCCGCTGGAGGGGGGCGCCCGGCGCGCAAGGATCTGCAATGACATTGCCGAGGGCAATGTCGCTCGTGTCTTCGCATGAGAATTCGGGAGCAAGTGCCCAGGTACCAGAAAGAGACATGGTTTTTCTACGGAAGCGAAGAAAGCGAAGAAAAAAGAGGAGGAATGCTTGATGGTTTCAATGGCAAGGAGGGAAGTGGAGGTCGAAACACAGGTACTCATGCTCCCTTTTATTTTTCGACCCGGTAGGTGGACTCACAACGAAAACAAGCTCATCGGGGCACCTCAAGAGACAGATAGGGTCGCATTTGTGGATGTCTGCAGGAGGCATCCCGCCCTGGATGTGCAATCTGGCTTCTACTTTCTTTTCTCAACCTAAGCACAAGGGCAGGGACAGCAGTCAGACCCCGCTCAGACGGCTGCACATACCCTCAGCATAACGGACTCCTACAGAATGTCACGGCGGTGGGGGATATGGTTGAGGTAGCACAGAGCACACAGACGGGAAGTTGCGGTCCCCCTCTGGAACTCTTCTCAGAGGCAAACGAAATCCTGTTTGCTTTCCAGGTGGTAGGCAGTGCCCTTCCAATGGAGAGAGTGGCATCAGTGAGCAGAGCTGAGGAATGGCCGCATTGGAGCCGGATGATTGGGGCTCAGGGCTGCTATTGATTATTACTTGGACTCACTGTAAAGTTCATTGATGTTGACCACAGCGAGCTGCGGATAAGGTACTGAACTGTACTGGACTGTACTGGACTGTTGTACACTATAATCCCAATGATGAGAATGAATGTAATGCTCTCAGCCCTGAGGGCTCCAGGCTGTGCCTTTCTAAAGTGACTTAGGGATAGGATAGGCCTACAGCTACTGGTGGAGGAGGCCCCCGCCGGTTGACTGTTTTGACTGGTTTACTGATTTGGTAGTTTTGGCTGGTTTGATTGCTTTGCTTGTTTTGTCTATTCGCAAATCCTGCCGTTCTAGAAGCTCCACCGCCTTTATACACCACCATCAATGTAAACCCCCTCACTCACTTTCCTTCTCCTTCCTTGCGAATTCAACAGTTCAATACCTTCATCCTGGAAGACCTGGTGAAATTACCCGAGGTGCTCCAGCACTACGCCAAACATGTATTGACGGACAATCATGAGATCGTTTTCACTCATGGCGACTTTGCCCCCCGCAATATCCTGGTGGAAGGGGACCGGGTCACGGCTGTTCTGGACTGGGAAGATGCTGGCTGGTATCCCGAATATTGGGAGTACATCAAGGCCATGCAGCATCTAAAACCGATACCCGACTGGCCGGATTACTCGACGGTGATACTCCCACCTCGGTACGAGAAAGAATATCTAGGAATGGCATTTCCTGCTCGTCTCCTGCGCCACTAAATCGATTACCCAGAACAATGATCAATCAATCCAACAATGAAAGCACGCAGAATCCGACCCATTCCCTCCCACGGAACGCGAGCCGGACAACCAGAGACAGGATCGATGTTTCCTTTCATGGATCACTCATATCCCGGGCCTGCTAAGTGAGCAAACAATCACAACATCCCCCACCCAATTCTGGCAATTCCAGTCGGCATCTGTGGGTCCATTCTTGACTGGGGTCCTGGAAATAACGCTTCTGATAGAGGCTTCGCTGATTGACTCCGGTAGCTCCGCCACTTGAACAGTAGATGCCAGCCGTCGACTTTGTTCGGGGTTGTAATTATCGTAGGTTTGGAACTCGAAAATCCCAGCTGCTCCGGTTGTATGCTCGAAAAAAAGCCCTGTGTGGCGGTACTTGGTGAAGTCGAGCGGGTCGCCAATGTAGATCAGAATATAGACGCTGGTTGGCATGTTTGTCTAAAGAATGGGCGGATGCGATCTAGGACAATTTCCGTGCAGTACAGATAGGTGCCAGTAGCTGGAGGGGATGAACAGGCTGTGTAGTCTGCCAATTGCCCGGAGACGAATGCCTCTTAAATCGACAGGAGAGGTGGGTGCTGCTCATCCATTTGAGTTTGGAAAGTGAAAGTGAAAGTAAAAGTGATGCAGGTGCTCATGATATCTCAGTGATTAGTGGATCAAGACTGTTGTCAACTATCGAAATTCGGTCTTTACTACTCCGCTTTTGCCTGATTGGAAACCTTATGATAGAGTCGGAACGGAGAGAATGCCCATAATGTGACCCTTGAACTAGTTGGCTGTCTGTTAAGCGCTTTGCTGCCCATTGCCCCCTTTTCTCAACCCGCAGTATCAACCGATCATAGGCCAACAGTCAAGAACGAGCAGACTGGGCACTTCCAAGTTGGGGAAATGGCGGAAAGTACGCGCTGGGCCGGACATTGTAAGAATATAATTGTACTGTACTGTACCTTAACTCGGATAAGAGATTTTCATTAGGTTGGTCTAGGTCTTGTATGCTGTACTGGATGAGTCGTTTGAACAATGGCTGCTCAACCCCCCTCTACACTCGCCACATACTCCGCCCAGACCTGTTTGATGTCATTCTTGTAAATCCAGTCTAACGAATCCGCCCCGGCGCCTCCGAACGATGCGACGCGGGCCTTGATGACGGTGTCGAAGTCCCCGTTCAGCGCTCGAGCCTTCTTCGCCTCGCTCGCCTTCCGATCGAGATAGTCAAACCTGCGAAGAACATTGTGTCAGCCACATCACCCTCTTTGGAGACCAGGCAGAGGATAGAAAAGCCACGTGCATCCGTTCATAGTACGGCGCCCGGATCCGTTGGAAGATCTCGAGTGCATCCTTGATCGTTGTGTTCGAGGTGATGGTATGCTCGATTGCCCGGGCCAGAATCCATCCATCCTCCATCGCAAACGCGGCCCCCGACCCAAAGGCACCGGACAGCGGGTGGCTGGCATCCCCGATCAAAGCCACTTTATCCCAGCCCTGGATCTCCGGCAGACACGGGCCAGCGGCCATGGCGAATTCTCGCCAGTCCCCTTCCGGGACCACATCCAAGACGGCCTGGATCCGAGGATCATACTCCTGTGTTTTCAGCCTCTGGTGAGTTCACGCCGCTGGAGCGAGTACGCGAGAGGGTCCGGGGATATATCTGTACGCACCCCACACCGAGCGCGGACGCGGTCGTTGGGCGATGGAATGGCCCAGGTTGCGGTTCGGCCGGGCACCTCCGGCTCGTCGAAGGACCGGACGGTGATCTCGCACAGCTCACGGTCGGGCTCGTCGTCCACATGCGAGAAGTAGAAGTAGCCGTTGAGGCCATGCCACCATCCGGTGGAGGTGGGAAACTCGGCGACATGGCGGATGGAGGCGACTGGCACCAGCACCCGCCAAGCGGTGACTCCTGGGAGGTTGGCTTCTGTTTAGCCAGGCCCATCTGGCGTCGTTGCAAGTCTTGACTGTACTGCTCCCACTTCAGGCGAGTCACTCACCAGTGAAATGCAAATGGTGGTCGGGAAACAATGTCTGTCGAACGACCTATTAGGGCAATGTCAGTAGGAATTCCACCTGTCCTTGGACTGGTCAGTCTCACCGAACGAATCCCATCAGCCCCGACCACTAAGTCCGCGCTCGCTACGGTCGCATCTTGGAACTGCAAACGAACCCCGTCCTCCCCGCCAAGATCTGTCAGAGAAACCAGCTTCTTGTTGAAGCGGATGGTGTTGGCGGGCACTCTGGCGAGCAAGGCGGCTTGCAGGCGGGTTCTCCGAGCCCTAATGGATTCATACTTGGCCTCCCCGGGACTGAGGGGTGGAGGCGTCGTTGCGCGTGGAACGATCGATTCTCCCGTGCGACCATTTCTGCGAGCTCGGTCTCAGCCATCACGTAGGAAGGAGTTAGGGCCAGGAGCAAGGAGGCGCACCCACCGTTGGAAGGGGGTTTGTTTCTTTGCCCCCTTGACCCCGTCGGCCGCGCCCAGCAACTCCAGCACATTCCAGCCATTGCGGCCGATACTGATGCCTGCTCCGACCTCCCGAGGCTCGGGGGCTCGTTCGTAGACGGTGACGGAGACGTAGGGGAGCTCCGACAGGGCAATGGCGGTCGCTAATCCCCCTGGCCCGGCCCCGACGATGGCCACATTGAGGTGTTTCCGGGCTACCATGTTGAGTTGGGTGTTCTCGAGCTGGGCAGGCGTTGGTTTAGTCCGGATCGATGGCCCTTCTGGTGTATTTAATCGCCGCTGACGGTTGGGGGCTTATCACCGAAGCCCCGCTTGCAGGCAAAGATTCGCCATCCCTCGGCCGTATGAGGAATGTCTTATCAGTGGTCAATCACGCATGCACCACTGCGGACGCTCATGACGCCATTCGTAGTCGGATGAGTGCTGTAGTTGGATGCAAAGCCTTCTTCGCAGCCCTTAGGTGAGTCCTAGACTAGGGAATTGCAGTTTTAGGATTAATCTTGCATCGTATGTGTTCAGCGGTGCCTGCGTAGCCCACCTGACAATGTCGGCTACCCAGACAGATCGCCTCGACAGGTAGCCTCGTTGATTGTAAACATGACAAATGTCCATAAATACCGTACATGCGAGTCTTGTGCATCACCATAAGCAACGTTCTTGTTTGTGCGACACTAGATCCCCCCCCCTTCCCTCCCTCCCCAAGCGTCTCACACCAGGCTCAACGCGTCACTCCCCGGCACAACAAACACTTCCCAATCATTCAAGTCGGCGAACCGACCCATCTTCCTATCCTCCGCAGCGTGCAGGTGAAAGTCCCGCCGTTGCCAGACGCCCTCAATGACCGCACGCATTCGCGCAACGCTCGACACACTGCTCTTGGCCATCTCCATCAGCAGCCGCAGGACCAGCCGTCGACGGCCACCGTTCTCGGCCTCCATGTTGCGACTCGGGCTCTCGACCACCACGTCATCGAGAGGATCCAGCTCGACGGCCGCCACGAAGAGCGGCCACATCATCGCCTGGCTGGCGGAGCCCTGCGCGACCAGCGCCCTCAGCCCCGCGAGGATTTCCTGGACGACGACTTTGACAGCGGGATCGCAGGGCCGGGCCCCGTGTAATGCACATTGGATATAGACCGAGCAGGCCAGTCTCTTGAGCTCGGCCACGCGGCGGAGGGTCTCGTCTTCGCCCCCGACGGCGGGGTTCTGGACGAGATCGTCGAGTCGACGTTGGAGGTTCGAGGCGCGCGCGCGAAAGGTCAGCTCCTCCGACGCGGAGGCCACCATGTGGCGGCGGTGGCGGCTGAGGTCCATGATCGCGAACAGGATCGACACCAGCGCGGGACTGCAGCCCATCCAGTCGTTGATGGTCACATCTCCCTCGGCCCAGTAGCTGGGTCCGAACAGATCGGCCTTCGCGCAGGCGGTGCGGCCCATCACGTCCTGGAAGGCGAAGAATAGCTCGACGAATTTCGAGACGGGGTCGCTTGGAACTGTGGGGAGGGCGAGAAGCGCGTCGGCCTGTCGCTGTTGCTGCTGGCGTCGGAGACGGATGATGTCTTTCGCGCCTTGCAGGTGGACAATCCAGCGTCGGTCGCAGTGATCGACGATCTCGTAGAGGCAGAGCAGCATGATGAGGACGAGGACTTCGGGGTCGGGGGAAAGAAGGAAGGATCCTCGATCCTCGCTCGCAATCCGGCGGCGAAAGCCACTGACGACCTGCGATTTGAGCGTCAGGGCGTGCACCCCGTAGCGTGGGTCCTGCTGGCTCCAGTGGCATGCTGCTAGGGCCATCAGGGCCTTGATCACCACTGGGGAGGCGGTCTGACAGTAGGGCAGGATGACAGCTGCGAAAGGTGAAGTGGCGCTCGGGCTTGGGGTCATCCGGGGGCAGATCTGGTGGATGTAGTAGTCCAACAGGAAGCTTTGGTCCAGGTGGTTCCAAAGAGGTGAGATGGATAGGGCTGGTTGGACACTGAATTCATGCACGTTCCTGGCCGGCATGAGCACAAGATCCTGGTGATCGAGCAATTGCGGCAAGCTGTGACTATCCGCATGGATAAAGCTCCAGTGATGGATGACAGGGGTTGTAAGGATGGTCTGATCCGCCGTGGATGGTATAGATCGTATAGATGGTATATTCTCTGGGCTCGGCTTTTTCGAGGCATCTTTGCGCCAGACTCCCGTACGGCCGAAGGTGACCCCCCGAGCACGATAATCCGACTCCCACTTCAGAGTCACAGTGCCTCGGATGCAGGAAAGGCCTTTCTGAAAGCAACGCGTACAGACCGGCTGTTTCTCATCGCATTTCACTTTGCTGCGCCGGCAGTGGGAGCATCCACGGTGGGAGCGGGTGCGCGGTCCACTCATTGTCTGGTGGTCCTCGTGTCCTCGCAGAAGTGGCTGGCAGGCATTATAGCTTGCTTTTCTTTTTGCACTCAAGTCTTACACTCAGCTCTTGTCTTCAAATTCTCTAACTCTAACATTCTTCAACGCTCTTATGACCGGGGTGATTGAAAAGCAGCAATTTTCTCCTGTGAAGTCATAGCTTTGATAGAAGGAAGCTCCAAGCGATGGCAAGGTTTGGAGTGGATCAGGGAGAGTTATGACTGCTGTATAAGCCATGCACGGGGCATGCACAGGGCATGCACAAGCCATGTATAAGCAGTGCACAAGCAGTATACAGGCAGTATACTCTGTACAGGCAGTGCACAGGCAGTGCACAGGCAGTATATAAGCTGTGCATAGGCTGTGCATAAGCTGTGCATCAACTATGCATTAAAACTGCCCAAAGTGGATTAGTCGAGAAGCCAGGCGGTATTAAGAGGCAGAATTATCTCTCCGGAGCTTAATCCCAACAACAACAACAACTACTACTACTACTACTACTACTACTACTACTACTACTACTACTACTACTACTACTACTACTACTACTTTTATCGATCATCAGTATGAGTGGTTGGCCAGCCCCCTGGTTCGACGACGCATCCTTTGCGGATACACTGGCCAAATGTGCGGCGCCCTGTCAAGAAATTGGCGCCTATGCGATGGCGCACCCTGAGGAGAAGGTCTCTGCAGCCTACGTAGCGGCTTTCGCCGTCTGGGCAACCGGAGCATGAAGGCTGCTTTTGCTCTGGGTGCTGAGGCGGAGTTCGAGCAGAACCAAGCACAGGAAGTACAGGAAGCCCAAGCCTCGGATCATCCAACAGAACATGCGACAGCCGAACGCACACCTGATGATGAGGCGGATACCGAGTTTGACGCGAGCGAAGAGGAGAAGGAGGAGGAGGAGGAAGAGGAGGAGGAAGAGGAACCCGGTTCTCCATTCATCAAGACAGAAGCACAAGAAGGTCTGACAGCATTCCGACCAGCGATTGTGGACGAAGATCCTCGAGCCTCCTCGTCGACCACCTCGTCGGAATATCAAAGCACAGAGCGATGGGATGACCAAGCACCTACAACACCCCCTCGATACCACAATCCGGTGAATTTCACAGCGGAAGATTTGAGGCTTCGATTGTCGTCGAACTTCGGCTTGTACGTGGGGCTGGATGCCAACACCATCTCGGGGAAAGTCGAAGTCGCTCTCTATCAATCGTTGGAACCGCACCTGGCGTCGATCCGTCTACGGCGGACGAAGCGCATCAATCCGAAAATGATCGACATATATGTCAACAGTGCCCGTGAAAGGGAGCATTTGATACAATGTGCTGAAAAGTGGGTACCATGTGTCAAGGAACATCAGTATGTCCACCCACAACCTCCCCCTCCCCCACCTTTTCCCCCACCAACGCCCACAAAAAGACAAATTCTTGGAGACTCCAGCCCTCTGAATCGAGCATTCAAGCTCTGATCCCTTCTCGATCTTCCGTAAGCCGAGGGTGATGGATTGAGGACGGGGTTCTGGTATCTCAATTGATGGATTCTGCACAAGATACTTCTCCCCAGCACATGCCCCACATCTCGGGGCCTCACTGCTTTCGGTTCCTTTGCCTCTTGGCCTCCCCGAATGTTTCACCACAAGTAGACACGATTGACAATTTCGTAGGCCAAGATTTGATGCAAGAATCTATCTATGTGAGCTTCCGCCTTTTGTGGGGTCGAAACGAAAACAAAGGCGAGCCAGAGAAGCTGCTCGGAAACATAATGGTCATGTCGGGCCGACCACTCGATCATCTAGATCTGCGTCGGGACGGTATCACCCCTACAGATGATAACATTGCCGGTTACAACTTGCGAGTACGGTGTGTGTATGAATAAGCGTATGATCAGTTGTTAGGCAGTTCACAGACTCTAAAAGTTTAGTCCAATTATACTGTTTACCCAGCTTTTCGAAGCTTCGCAGGTCGGCGCTAGTGCCTATGTCTGCCAATGCGGTAATGCACGCGTTTGCACTGCGAGCTCATCATGGCAAGAGCGTGCGAGTGCAAGCAGGAGGGAAGACCCTCTCCAAACAATATCTGAAAGGGATCCAAGGGCACAATCAAGATCCACTCATTCTCGACGGAAGCAAAATCCCACCCAAAGACTACGCATCCTTGTATCGACTTAAACAATTGTGATGAAGAAAAACTGGCTTGTTGGAAGATGGTCTATAACGCTTTAGCTCGGCTCATCACACGCACCTATCACGAACCCAATGGAGTGCCTCCTCAATACTCCAAAGAACACAATCACACTTGCTTTGCACGAACGCGAATCCTCACTAATTGCAGCCGGAACTCAACAGATACCATCACTCGGGCATATGCAAGTGAGACTGTGGCAACTGTTCCTGACAGAAGGACAGTTTACTAGCCGTCCACAATTCCTCCGACTGTATTCATACGACGTCAGTCAGTCTTCGACCAGTGGGTGACGGGAGAAGAAGAAAAAGCTCACCGGCTGTAACCGTCTCTTGCACTCCGGTTCCAGTGAGCCACCCTTGATGGAGATCTCCTCGGGCGCACTCTCCGCAACATCGGATATCGGGCTCCCACAGACCCCACAGAAGCTGCGATGCACGGCAAGGCCTGAGCTGCCCACACTGGTGAAGGTGCGAAGCGGACCCTGGATATGCACCGTATCCTTGGGGGATGTCAAGATCAGAGCTGCAGGGGGGAGGTCATCAGAAGGATAGCTATGATCCATGGTGGCAGCAGAACTGACCGTATGTGGACCCGGTGTTGCGCTGACAGTCATCGCAGTGGCAGTAGACCACGAGAGGAGAGGCCGGGTCGACGATGTAGGTTACTGCACGGCAGAGGCAATGGCCAGAGAAAGTCATTGTTCAGGCTTCAGGGTTGAATTTGCCCGCCCTTGGAGGACTGACTGTAGGGTTATCATGAATCTATAAATCTACATGCTCATGGCATGCACACTAAACCGGATCAGGCAGCCAAGGCGCAGGACTCGGGATTCCCCACCGCAACATTCATTAAGTTATCGATTCAAGCTGTGTGGCACAACTCTCTTCGAACTTTCGAACTTTCATCGGGAGAATCCCTCCCAAAACATCACACATCTTCTCACCCAACCAGCCTTATCTAGCAGCAAACTGACTGACCAGGGCTGGAGCTCGTAGATGCCCTACAAATCACACGTGAAAATCCACTTCCACACCCCAGAACTCGCCCCACAACATACCCCCATGCCAAGTGCATGCCACACCTGTCGCCGGCGTCGGGTAAAATGTGACTTTCGAACCCCAAAGTGTGGCCGGTGCGAGAAATCCGGGGTGGAATGTCTTGGCTATGGCAAACTGATCACCTGGGTGCAAGGTGTTGCGAGTAGAGGGAAGATGATGGGGAAGTCTTACAAGCCTTCATCTACACCCCCCGTGTCCCAGAGCACGGAAATGCGTATCCATGTGCAAAGAGCCCTGATGGATCCCTTCCTACAGGACCTCAGCTCCGAGGCTCGCCATCACTTGAATCATTTCTACTCCCGTGTCTGGGAGGATCTGGTCATCTATCACCTGCCTATGCAAACTTGGAATCCGTGCAGCGAACTCTACTGGCGCTCCCAGACCTGTCCCGCCATGTTCCATGTCATTATGGCCATGGCTGCCTATCATCGGTATAACCTCATTACATCCAAGGAGCGTGCGCAGAGCATCCTGGTCGATGCACTCCAGTGGAAACAGGGTGCCCTGGTCCGATTTCAGACAATGCTCAGCCGAGTCCAATCAACAGCGTGTGTGCAGGTGCTGGTGTGCTCGATGTTGCTGGCCAATTTCGATCTTCTCGAGTCTGGCAGGGATACATGGCAGCTGCATCTGGATTCAGCAGTACGTCTGATCTCTTATGGGGCCTTCAATTCGTTCCTCGGCGGGCAGACCAGAAAATGAGGGAAACTTGTTCGACCAGTGGGTCATATCTAGTATTCTCATGTAAGTCCTCACCTCTTCCGTCCATCCTGCACGGTCACCTAATCGGAACGACAGCCAGAGTATCTTTGGCTCGACCTTCTCCCCAAGCGTAGGACATCACCATCTGTCTACACTCAACGATCCTACCGTGAGGGTGCTTGACTCCCTGGTTTTCGCCGAGGGTAACCATTTCCTCTCTTGTCCGGCCGAGCTAGCAAGCTGTATTGTCCTAGCATTTCAGACACAAGAAGACTCCCAAACCCCGAGCAGAGACGCCTGCCAAGAGCTATACGAGTCCGTTCAACAGTTTGACCCAGCCGCATGGGCCACCGCTATGCAGTGTTGGACTCCAGTCAATGACTACCCCGAGCGATTGCATATCGGATCCGCGTACAAGACGGCCGTGGTTCTCTACCTCTCACGGATGCTGCCTAATTTCTCCCCCGGCGGTTGTACACCCGAGCGGCAGACTGGACTAGTGCAGGGCGTTATCGGCCATATCTCGCAAGTTCCGGCCTCCAGCGCATTATTCAAGTCTACTATCTGGTCGTCTTTTGTCGCCGGGGCGGAGGCCACCGATCCTCATCACCGAGAGTGGGTTGCCGCCCATCTCGACGCCATCTCGGCGCAGATTCCCTGGAATACGACAGTCACGGCGACGGAAGCGCTACGAGAGGTCTGGAGGCGGGTTGACCTGCCACTGGCCGAGCCACGGTCAGCTCCAAGGAACTGGATCCAGGAATTCCGGCGCTTGAAGGTGGCTGTCTTTCCAGCATGAAGATTATGAGAGTAGTTATGAACACTAAAGCAGCTTACTAAACAGCTTACTAAGCTGTTTACTAAGCACCAAGCATTGTCGATTTAGGATTGGTGCCTCAGCCACCCAAACCCAGCTCTCCTCGATGACATCACCACTTGCTCTTCGTATTATTGCGTCTCCATCGCTTCACCTTTCGACAGACTGTACTTCCTGTACATCCATCCCACATGGTCTCTGACTTGAACCTTCCCACGGCTTTTCTCAGATACCATGACCGGCCACATCGTCGACACGGTCAGAGAGGACCATAATGAGATCCAAGCTTGCTATGGCCGCATCGTGAGCTCGGCCGATCGACAAGAGCAGATCCGCTTCCAGAATCTCTTCACCTGGGCGCTGGCACGCAACACCGTCGGCAAAGAGCTCGTCGTCTACCCTGCCTATGAGAAACACCTCTCGGCCGGGGCGGTGACAGCCGAGAAACGCCGCAAGCAGAATCACGCCGTGAGTAACCCGCCAGCTGGTGCGCCGAGTGCGCGGAGTGCGCGGAGACCATGGACCCTGGACCCTGATTGACAGCCCGGCTAGGTCAAAGAGCATCTGAAGAAATTCCAGACCCTGGATCCGACCAACCCCACTTTCATCCCCACGATCAAGGGTCTGATGGAAGTGTTGAGTCCGCAGATGCGGGAGGAGGAGAACAGCGACCTGGTCGATCTCGAGCAGGTCCTGTCCGATCACGACAGCATCAGCCTGTCCAAGTCGTTCAACCGGACCAAGATCTTCATGCCGTCGCGGGCGCATCCCAGTGCCCCCAGTAAGCCGCCGTTTGAGACGGTCGTCGGACTGCTGACGGCGCCGATTGATCAGTTGGGGGATCTGTTTCGGAAGTGGCCTCATGAGAAGGATGTTCAAACGTGATCCGTTGATTGTCTACTTTAACACTTCTGTCTTTTTATGATTCCCGCTCCGGCTCCTATTTTTGGATCAGACTCTCTGGGGCGAAATATTCTACTAATACTCGCTTGCTAGCTCATAATGGATAATGTATGTACTGTACGTAACTCAGACTGCTACAACAACACTTCCTCTCTCCAGCCGTAAGCCCGTCACATCCCCGTCTCTGGACCCCTAGTGAGACCGCCAGAAGCCCCTCCCCCACCGAAAGAGAAGAATACACCGGCCCACCAGACGCCCGAACGCAAGCGGAATCCCGAACTTGAACCAGGTGGCCGGCTGCCACAAGGCAGCGCCGGGCACGGCAATCACGGCGCCACGCGCCGTGGACGGCGCCGCATCCCTGACCGTGACCGACCCCCCCGCGAACGCCGCGACAGCCTCCAGCATGATCGCGACCGTCGCCCCGGGCTGGCTCAGAAACGGGGAATGGCTCGTCGGCAGCTCGCGGTGCTCGACGCGCGCCCCCATCGCGCGCGCCATGCCCACCTGCAAGCGCTGCGCCACCACGGGCAGGCCGCGATCCTCGACGGTGCCGATGTACCAGACGGGCACGTCCTGCCACCCGGCATAGGCAAACTCCGCGCCCTCGAACAGGGCCTTCAGACTCTGCGTCGTCAGCTGCGACACCCACACCTCCGCCTCCTCGCGCGGGAGGTCGTGGTAGAAGAGCTCGCGTGGTGGGGTGACCAGCTCCGCGTAGCCGGTCTCGCGGTTCGCCCGCCACGCCGGGGGTGGGTGGCCGAAGAACGGGTCCATGAAGGCCAGTCCGGTCAGGGTGAATCCGGAGGCGATCAGGATGAGGCCGATCACGGACCCCGCGGTCGGCGAGTCGGACTGCCTACCGGTGAACCCCTTGATGGCGCTGTTGCCGACCATGCCCCCGTAGGAGTGGGCGACAACGACCACGTTGCGGCCCTGGGAGGTTTCGTGGGTGATGGCGGCGCGGGCGGCGTCGAGGTCATCCTTGAAGGTTGCATTGGGGTTGCCGGTGGTGGAGGGGAGGGTGATGGAGACGCAGTTGAGCTGATACTCACCCTGGAGGAGTTGGATGATGGGGTCGTAGCAGGTGGGTTGATGCCAGGAGCCGGGGATGAGGACCAGGGTTGGGGTTGGGAGGTTGGCCATAGTTGAGGAGCCGTAATTTGTGCTAGATGATAGTGCTCTATGGTCTAACTTATCATTTAAGTCGTATGATAACTATACGATATAGATATGGGTAAAATGTATGCCAAGTGGTGGAGGATTTGTGCTATATGGCATGGATGTGGTTGTGGCAATGCCCGGCAGGGAGAATTCAAAATACTTATAAAATACTTATCAATTCAACCTTACGGGTACAGTACGGAGTACAGATCCACCCTATGAGTTACTTGGTTTGGACAGTATCATGGCCCCATTTCCCTTGCAACGCAACAACTCGACTAGAACTCGGTTGAGCCTGGAAATTTAACAATGAACATGGATATACTGAGTACTGACTAATTGCTACTTTGTTACCTTGTAAAGTAACTGGATTTGCTATCACATCATATGATCAAGATATCTGCTGTGGCCTGAGGCAGCAGTATCTTAGTAAGTCTTAGATAAGCATCAGCCCTTTCCCAAACGGGTTGTCCCAACACAGGTTGCTGTATTTAGACGAGCAGAACAGCAATGAGATAATGAAAGGATCATGATCCCCAGTCAACAGTGAGCAGGATACAGAGGCAGAGCAGAAGAGAAAAAGGGAAAGAGAAGACCAAAGAGAAGAACCAATCACAGCACTAGTTAAGGAAGAACGGGCAGTAGCACCCCGTACAGTGAATACAAAGAAGCTCTGTTGCTGGCCAGTAGAGGGTTTAGACAGTCGAGATACTGGGTCTCGCGGCGTCTCGCGGCCTCACCGACATATTCAAGCAAGTCTTCAGTCATTGTGCGGTGTTTCTGGACCCCGAAGATCCTGCATATGACACTGTTCTCGTGTCGGCAGTCCTGGGCAAGCAACCAGAGACAGTCCAGCTATTTCTTGAGGCCGGGTTCGATGTCAACGGTCTCTATCCCCGAACGCATGGAAAGTCAGCGACCCTACTATATCTCCCCATTCGACATTCCGAGCTTCAGCGCTGGCGCGCGATCTGGCTGGACGCAGAGAAGGGCGAAGAAGATAGCGTGGAGTAGTCCGACAGTGCCCCCAAGCCCCTACAGGCTATGCCTCGAAATAACCTATGGTGGACGCAGTTTCCGGCCCTCAAGGAGATGAGGTGCTACTACTGGCGTGCCATTAGCCCTGTTCCAGATTGTGAACGCCTGCTGGCATGAGAGGTCCGCGTCCCTAGATTGTATCTGTATACTCACTACCTCATTACCTTAATATGATGCTTTTGCCTTGAATCCAGTTTCCCTTGACTCTCATCTCAACTTTCCTTCTTTCCCCATGATTGAGGAAAGGATGTGCATATGCACCACCCCCTCCCTCGGCGGAGTATCTATGGGCATGGTCTCCGTCACCAACCACTTTCGCTCCAATGCAAACCAAATAGATTGCCTGTATGCGGGGTTGTGAGACAAGCTGGCGACTTATGCTGGACTATTGCTCGAGTGGAGCCCTCTAATGCAGGCGGGCAAGGGCCGTGGCGGCCCGCTTCACGAAGCGTCCATAAAGAGCCAGAGCCTAGACCAGCCCAACTTCGGGAACCATCTGGAAAATCGGAAAATCGGTCGATCACACCCTCACTAGCAGGCTTGTCTGATTGTTTTCCTGTTTCTGGCTGGCCCAGAGGAGTGTATGGTGGAGGAAAGATGGTTTGTGCTACCCTCATTCCCCTCATTCGAGCGGTTTTGCAAGACACCCTAACCTGTTTGCTCACCTATCCCACTGCAGAGTGACGTCTCGAACTACTACATCAGGCGGAGTACAGTTGATACCTACCATGAGGTTTGGTCCCTCGGTCACGCCATTCTGGTTCATCTATCTTTGCGGGCCAGGACTTCTCCCAGTCAACGGAAGGACATAGATGGCTTGCCTATAAAGCTGCCCTCATCCCTCAAGGCTCAAGAACCTATCTTCAACCACCAGCATCAGATCCAGACTCAATCGATATCTAAAGACAATTGAGTAACGGTGTAAGCCACAGCAAAGCCTTCCCCTCCAAGATGAGCTCTTTGTTGAAGAACCCAGTCCAAGAGGCAGTCCAAGGCGCAGCCACAGAAGCCGCGCAAGACACAGCAGCTACTGTGATTGATATCAGCAAGGCGGTGGAGCAACTCCTGAACGGTATGATCTCTCCGCTTGGCCAACCTTAGGGCATTGATCCGACAGACGTCGCAAGTACTGACCTCTATCAGGTCTTGCCAGTCAGCCACAACAGGTCCTCCATGTCTATTCGTACAGTGATCAAACCAGAGCCATCGAGGAGAAATCATGCATTTCGTTCAAGAGTGTAGACGTGAACAAAATCAAATTGTCTGATATTCGGGACCTTCTGGTTAGTGAAAAGGTCTTGGAGCCGACCTTGTAAGTGCCCATACCCAGACAAAGTCAACAACATTCATTCACCTTCGTCCTACAGGCTCTGGAGCTCCTTCTGCAATCAGCGTGGGGCCAAGGTATTAGATTCCACCGACTACAATGCTTACCTTGCGATTCTGAACGAGAAAGTGAGTAGCCCCCTCTTTACGGTGCCCACGGAATCTTCAACTAACCCGGGATATAGTCGAGCGAGGTTGGGGTATGTTCCAGCCGACGTAGCCTTGCCATGTTCCTATATTGATCTCTATCAAGGACATTGCGGAAGACAACAGCGATGCCTATCGAGTCTATCTCAAGTCAGAGAAGCTCATTGACTATGAATACGCGCGTAGCCTCTTTGATCGCGGTGTGAGAGCTAGCATCGATGTGAGTCCATCGACAACATACCTGACCGCATCATGGTTGACCCTTTCATCAGAAGAAGACTCCTGATCTGCCCGTGGCTTCGAAGCCCAAGGCTGCCGAGCTGCCCACCAGCTTCAGCCACAATATCTTCCTGAACCCCACAACTACCTTCTCCATCGTGTAAGATGACCTACCCAAGGGATGCCCTTGCGCTTACTCATGGCCGCGCTGTCAGTCATCCTGCGGATATGTCGGAGACGCAGTGGAATGTCGTCCTGCGCAACAATGCCTTGCTGAACGCCTATCGAGTGGTCGACGCGGGCAAGACGATTGGGAAGATAGTGGAGCGTTCCATGCATCCAGGTAGCACGATCGAGTCTCACCTACCCAATCCCTGTTTTATATACTGATGAAGTCTGCAAGCCTTCGCTCTCAAGACACGTTTGTTCCAAAACTACGAGATTTCGGCCAGTGCGGCCTCGGATTCGATTGCCAAGAAGGAGGTAGGTCATATTTGAGCAGGCATGGCTGGATATCACTGACTTCCCATGGCCAGCAAATGCTGAGGGTCCCTCGATATCGGATTGAGGACGATTCCTACATTGAACAGTTTGAGAAGACCAGCTCGGTCTCGCGGGCGATTGCCCAGAGCTCCTTGTCTCAGCTCGCAGCTGAATTGACTATGTATGCCTGGTCCCCATCTCTACGCTCATCTATGCGATACTGATGCAACACGTCTACAGAGAGGGCGGTGCGTTCGGGTTCAGTGCCAGTGCCTCCGCTAGCTATGGGGAAGATAAGTCCTCTTCTAGCTCTGCGACCTCAAGTGAGGACAGTCGAGTCATGACTATTACCTACAACGTGCGTACACTCCTACAGTTCCATGGAAGCGTGACATGCAAGTCCATTTGCTCATCCTGCTGCCCGGAACAGTTTCCTCGCGTGGTTCTGGAACTCGACGCCTCGAGCCTCGAGCTCTCCGAGGAGTGCAAATTCGACTTGTCTGCCGTGAGCACTGCCGCCGACGTCGACAGCTTCAAGAACAAGTATGGCCGCTTCTATCCCACCCGCATCGAGCTGGGAGGGAGACTGCACTCCTCGGAGAAATCGAGCTCCACCAGCACCGCCGACAAAGATGAACAAGCGAAGTCCATGCGAGCCGCCGCGGCCCTCTCCTTTTCCTCTGCGTATGTGCAGGCCTCGGCCAAAGCAAGCTACGGTCAATCCTCGGATTCGAGCTCGCAGAACTCGGCTGCCTCGGCCACCAAGTCCATCTCCTGGGAGGCCAAAGGCGGCGATACTCTCCTGTGTAATGAGTGCGTTGATTCCTGTCTCTGTTCCCCTTACGGTGTTCGAGTTGCTAATAACGTCCACTCTATACAGTCCCCCTGCATGGGCCTATACCGTTGGTTCCTTTTACAATTGGCGAGCTGTCAAGGTCGGTAGTCCAAGTCCTTTCCACTATGAAGCGAGTCTCTCTAACATTCTGAGCACAGCAATCCCGGGTGCTTGCCCTCGAGGATGTGATTGCCAGCATCCCAGGGTACCAGGACATCAAGCAGAAATTCGCGGACATTCTCCGCACGGGCAGTCAGACCAAACCGACCAGCTCTCAGGTCGCGGTAAATTTCAAGTTGATTCACCGCTGGCATGGGAAGACGGTCACCATCAAGCCAAGCCAACAGGGACCGCGGTACCGTATGTTGCCAAACTCCTCTTTCTCACCATCCTATCGGATATTCGAGTGTCTGGGCTAATATACGCTGGATGCGTGGCAACGTCCACAGGGGAGGAGATTTTCAAACGCACCAAGACCAACGTGATCACCGAAGAACGCCGGAGATACCTGAACGAGCTCTCTGAGGCCGTTGCCGAGGGAGTCCCGCTGGAGGTGCAGACGGACAGCAGCTCCAACAGCAATCAGAAGCTCTGCATCAACGTCGAGAGCACCGAGACCAACGACAAGAATCAGGTCAAGTATAACTACCCCTATCGTATCTACAACAGCGGAGACGGGGACGTCTGGCTTGGTGCCAGCCCCGTTCTCCAGGGCTATCTGAACACCTCCCTGATTTGGGCCGGCACGCGGGAGAACGCCACCACCTTCCAGTTCACCAGCAACAAAGCGGGGAACAAATCGGTGTACGTGCAAGAGGGCGACGAGGTCTTCATTGACCAGTTCGACAAAGAAGGTAACGCCATCAGGGCAGCGGCGTGGCTGCACAATCCGGAGGGTTGCATTGGTACACATATCGACTCTCTCCAAGACCCTGAATATTACTGGTTCATATTCAGCTACTTGAAGTGATGAGGCTGCAGAAAAGGATCGTGGAGGCGACGGTGGCGGAGTTTGTTTGCATCTTACCAGGGCTTCCGTCCATGTACCCTTCACCGTTCGGATGAAATGTTCAGTGCAATGGAATAAATGCCATTATGTCCCTTCCCTGAGACTGTGATTTCAACTTGAGACTGAATACAGGACCCAGCACCCAGCACCCCTCCGTACTATACGTACGTACTATACAAACATCGGGAGATGAAAGCTCCACGGTTGGCCCACTTAGGGCAGGCCAGGACGTCTTAGCCCGAACGCCACCATGAATGGCCTCCACTCGCACCCACGTCCAGAGTCTAGATCCCCTAGGGCTTCCAGTATCTCGGCATCTCATTCGTGGGCTCGTCTCGCACGAACTCTAAAGTTCGATCGATGTTACGGTGGGGGATGACAAGGCACCATATGGGTCAAGGCACGGAGTAAACTACATACGTAGCGTTTAAAAATGCAGACCCATAAAACATCCTATTCTTTCATTCATTCAAATCTACCCCTGCAGCACCTTAGCCACCACCTCATCTGCACTCTCTTCTACCACCCCCAACAAGGGCGAGTCCGATTCCGACCATGAAGGCGCCACAACACACCGGGCCTGCCCTTCGTCGAACATCTGCGCGACCACCAACTCCAGCCTCCACATACCATTTCCCTCCTGGAATTTCCGGTGCCCACTCTCCATCAACCGCTGCGCCGAGTCGCGCTGCACCGTCCACTGCCGACCCGTACTAGCGCGCTGAAAGGCCCCCAGCAGCTCATTCTGATTCGTGACAATCGAGAGAACCTTGACGAAGCGGTTCGCCGTCTCCTCCGGATGCAGGAGCACCCCAACCACCGCCTGCCCGATCCCCGCCAGAGTGGTACCGGAGAACCTCTCCGTGCCCGAGTCGTAGATGATAGCCGCCGCGCGGGCGATGTCGAAGCCCATCATAGGGAATCTTTTCATAGCCTGTACCGCACCAAAGACAATCATCAAGATTAGCATCTTACTCCTCCCACCCAGCATTCTGGGATTAGGGGGGTAAACCGTACCCAATCAATCGGATTCCCCGTCGTGATCCCCGTAAACGTGAACCCGGGGTTCTCCCGTGCCTTTCGTTGCGCAAGATCCCACCCCACGCGGCGCTGCGCGTGGATGGCGCTGAACTCCGGCAGGCTGTGGGGGTTATGGCCCCAGCCGAAATCGTCGATGATGAACCGTTGCACCCCCGCCGCTGCAGCGGCTTCGACCATGGTGGCTTGCGCGGGGATGCCCCCGGGCCCGACGACGCAGATGGCGGCGTCTTGGCCGGTCAGAGCGGTGGTCAGGTCGGCGAGGGTGTAAGGGGTCCGGATGATGGGGAGACCAGGGGGAAATGTGGAGGTGGACTCGGGGCGGGTGATGATGGTGATGGCGAAGGTTTCGGCGCGTTGCAAGGCTGCTGTGATTGGGGTGCCAAAGTTGCCGGATGCCTGTGGGCGAGGTCAGTGATCGTGATCTGGGGGCTGGGGGAGGACATGGTGAGTGGAGACGAAGACGTACTCCGAAGATGGCGACTTTGCGAATGGTAGGCATAATTGTGGTGGGAGGTGAGGTTGGACGGTGGTTGGTTTGTTGTTGTTGTTAGGGTTAATGTTGTCAACGGGAGAACACTGGGCGGGTTGGTTGCACTTTATGTATAGCGAGAGGCTACAAGATGGCCTAGTAACTACTAACTAGTACCTAAGCTAGTACCTAATACAGGAACAAGCTGACAGACAGCATTAGTAATTCAATAAGGCTGTGGACCTGTGGTTGACTCACTAAACCAGGTCGAGTCTATCCATGACTCAATCGAGGCATTTATCTGGACTTGGACTAGGCAGGCCATATGCAGTCAAGGTACGGAGTACATACAGTAATTACAGCTTGAATGTGGGGAAGTCACGTACCGTTAGCCCTGGGTCGCGTCCAAGATATGCTTTCAAGTGGGTCTTCGAATGACTGTGACTGATGCTCTCGTATCACCCGTCAGTGCCACTTGTGAGGCTCTCGCTAGTCGATTTACAGTTTGAGCCAGAATGATGGTTTTAAAGTGTTTCTAATATCTTCATTGCACAGTCCTGAGAGACTTCGACATCACAAGTGAGCATACATTGTAGCATACACTGGAGCATACAAGGGCATACTCCGCCTTTACAACTTAATCCACCGACCCATCCACTCATTCACAATCGACTTGGCCTCATCCACCAGTCCCAGATCCAGCAGCAATTGCGTCGTGCCGCGGACAGCCGAGTCCAGGGCAGAGAAGATCCACGCATGGGTATAACTGGTGTGCTCTCCGATGAAGATCGTCTTGAATTCCGTCTGGTAGTAAGCCGGAAGGTACAACTCCTGCTGTCCGACCAACGGATCCGCCCATGCACCCGCCTGGTGCTGATCAACCTCCCAACACTGGCGGTCGTAGATGCCGGTGAATTGCTCTGCCGCGATCTCGCCGTGAACTTCCACCATCGTCCGCTGGACAAGCGCAACGTGCTCTTCCTCGCTCAGCGCCGCAGTGGAGCGCGCCTCCGTGCCGGAGATGTACGAAGCCAGGATCACGCCTGGCCCGGTGCCGTTGAGGTCGTAGGACGGGTAGCAAACGCTACCCACCCCGGCCACATCGACCGAGCCGCAGCCACCGTAGATGGGTTCATCCAGGTGCTCCCAGAAGCGAGTCTTGTAGAGCAGCGCCATCTTACAGGCCGGATCGTAGTTGAGCGTTGAGATGGCGCGGCTGAGCAACGAGGAGTACCGGGGCAGTTCCCAGAGTCGCACTTTGCTGAACGGCGCAGCCACGACGGCGTAATCATACTCCTTCGTCGTGGGCGTCATTGCGAACAGATCGTCCCGCCAGGAGACTCCGATCTTCCCGGAGGTTTCATTATACGTGAGTCCGCTGATCGTGCGGTTCAGGGTCAGTCGGTCCGAGACATGCGGATAAAAGGCGCGAGGCAGGGATTCGAGACCCTTGTCGATGGTGCGCCATTCCGTGGCGGCGAAGTACACGTCGTCATATAGGTCCCCCCAGATGGGAGAGTCGGTGGTTCCGGCAACATAGTCGCTGATGTTGGCATTATATCCAAGAGCGTATTGCAGGTATCCGGCCTCCGACCAGTGAAACATGTTGTTGTCCACAGCCCAGCGGTGCATCTTGTACATGTTCATGGCAATCTGAGCGATGGTCTCGCGCGAGTCGATCGTCGTATAATTGTCATAGGCGGCTTTTGCATCGGCAACAGCCGTAGCGTTTGACGAGGCAGCCGTGTAGACTAAGGATGAGTTGGCGGCGACGTCTGCGGCGGTGGGGATGCGGCCGTCCGGGAGACGGACACCTCCCGAGTCGGCAGGCACATTGGGGGTGCTCTGGTGCCAAGGAATGAAGTTGACCTGAAGCTCAGGCTCGTCGACGTTCATCTGGTTCAGAGCCCCGGCCAGTTGAAACACCATCCGGTGGTCCATGATCTCAAGTGTCTCGTTCGTGTCGGAATAGGTAATGCTGACAGGGAATCGCATCGGGCCCATCTCCTGGTACTGGTATTGGTCGGGGCGCGTGTTGTTGAGGTATTTGGTGCGAATGCGGCCGCCGATCCTGCCGGAGGACTCGAAGATGTGCCAGTCATGGATCCTGACCGACTCGAGGAGCAAGCTTGTCATCAAGCCGGACATGCCACCTCCGAGGATAGCGACCGAGGTGTTCTTAGCTTTGGCGACCAACGATGCGTCCTCGGTCTTAGACTTCATGTATGCGACCCCATCAAACCAGGGGCCCTCCATGTCGGCCACATCGGCGATGCTCTCTCGTTTGTCGACGCGCTTGGCAATTGAGACGGGCGCAGAGCGACCGACCAGAGAATTCCCCGAGAATGCATGCAGGCAGTGTAAATGAGGAGCGTCGGACGGAGTGATCCAGACCAGTCGCCCGGGTCGGGCATCTCGTTGTACAAACACGCTGGTGATATCGTGGTGGCTCTGGGAGGGGTCGCGGAGGTTGCAGTCTCCATACACGACTCGCAGGGGGCCTGCAAATTCATGATCGAGAAATTCCAGATGGATGTTGTGCAAGGAGTCTGCGGTGACGTCCACCAAGTCCCTGAATCGCACGAGGTCGTAATCGACCCCTGTCCGCGCAACCCCAGCATCACTGAGGCCAGCGACTGCTAAGCTTAGCAACAATTGCCTGAGATATCTCTTCATCTTCCGCTGTGTCCGGTCAAACTATGGCGAGAGGTGTTGTGCTCTGCTGCTCGATTGCGATTGTCCCAACCCCAGCGCCTGGGGCTTTATACGCCTTCCGCGGGCATGATTTGAGCTCGCTGCCACCGCCCGTTATCAGTTGAGCTTGTCCCTCTCAATCCGTGACACAACAAAACCGGACCTGTATCGCCAGACTTCGATTAAGGCGCGCCTTTGCCATGACATGGCCGTGTGGAGTTCAGTCCTCGGCTCGGTTCCTCTAAGCGAGGCCGCGGGTTACTGATTCTTCCGGTGTCGGGACTTCTCACTGGGAGACCGTTATCAATGTCTCCGCCTGGATTTGCCAGTCGAGCCAAGAGGCGAGTAAGCCCCGCGCGGGGTAGGTTGAATTGGCGGGATGGAAGTTGTGTAGGATCATCCCTGACGTATCTGAGCTTGGGGGGGGGTGAGAGCGAGATAACGAGGGTGGGTTGGTGCCGCACTGCCGATATCTCCTCAGCTGGTTCGGTGCTTATCATGATTTGCTCTGAGGGTGCCAAGCACACGTGGTTCGAGATGCTCTTGGCAGGGAAGATAAGTGAAAAAAATCTCAGATAAAACACTGCAAGGAGTAGTTTAGACGAGGGGGTCTTATCATGGGGGGAAGAAAGAGGGAGAGAGAGAGAGAGAAGACGACAACAATAATGAAGGATGGAGGATGGAGAAGCGGAAGAGACCGGCAGAATTGGGGGATGGGGAATCAGATCATGTGATCCATTGCGAGTTGTATGCGAATTGTGTGCAGGTGAGCTCTGCTCTGCACAGGTCTACAAGTCTACGGAGTAGATCTCAATTACTTCTAGCATCCTGTCAGATATATCATATGTCAGGTGGTCATATGGCCTTGCGCAGTGGAAAGTGCGATTGTCGACTGATGAATCACTACTCCCACTACTGAGACGATGGAAGATATAACTATAAAGTCCGCTGCGGCAGGCTGTACAAAACACCGAGTAGAGCACAAGAACCCAAGCAATCAGCTACCATTGAAGGACTCAATAAGACTAAGTGAAACCATATCACTACTAAAGCAAGATGAATAGGAAGGAAGAATGATTTCCGACCGTGGACATTTACTCGTACTGTACGGAGTACTTCACACTTTACTGCCTGAGGCGTCAATCTATCTTCTAGCCAAGTCGGGACTAGGGCGGAGTGACACAGTCGCGCCTCGATTTGTTTCGTTTGTCTCGTTTGTTCTGCCTGTCTTGTTTGCTTGGTTTGTTTCTTCGTCCCCACTGCCACCAATAACAACTTCTTCATCATCATCACCATCTTCCGAAGTCTTCCTCATCTTCTTCCCTCTACAACCACGAGTCCTGATATAACTTGCTCTTACTAGTAGCCATCTGAGCCACCGAGGTCAACGTGGCCCCACCCAAGATGTCGAATACCGCCATCTCCGATTGCAACTCCTTCGCAAACCAGCTCCGCAGCTCGACCGCCACCAGCGAGTCCACCCCATACTGATGTAACGGCTTGCTCGCATCAATGTCCGACGCCGCAATCGACAGCGCTTTCGATAGCTTCTCCGCGATAGCTTCCCTGGCCACTGCATGAGCGCTGGCCAGCGACTCCGCCCGTTGCAACGCGCTCGCGATCGAGTCGCTCGCGCCCGCACTGCCACCCGCTCGTTCGTGGACGGTGAGATGCCCGAACATTGGCTTCTTCAGCCACATCGCCTGCGTCGCATTGGGAGACAATCCCACGGTGACTTGGCAGTCCGAGGCCTTGTCTAGACTGACCTGAGGATCACAGTAATAGTCCAAGAGCGCGTGGAGTTGAGGTTCAGTCACCGGTTCCAACCCCATACTTGCGATCAACATATCCCGCAGCTGCGCGTCCTCAGCCACCGCCCCGGCAAAGTCGAACACTCCCAGATCCAGCGCAGTCGCCTTCTCCCCAAGCGCCACCCGATGACGTGCCAGCGCATCCTGGAAGGCGTTGCCCGCCGCGTAGTTGGCCTGCCCCGTGGTCCCGACGATCCCTGAAATGGAGGACAACATGATGAAGAAGTCCATACCCTGCGGAAGGTGACGGTGGAGGTTCCATGACCCTTGCACTTTGGGGGCGAGGGACTCGTGCCACGCTTGATGAGAGATGTTCTCGAACAACGCATCCTATCATGGTCAGGGTCAGAACGTGCATCGGGAGACACCATATGATATAGGGAAAGCTTACTCGCAACACCATGGCCGCGTTGAGACATCCCCGGATTGGAGGCATCTGAGACCTGCATAGCTGGAGGGTGTTTTGCAGCGGCACTTCATCCGAAACATCACAGGCTGGGGCTAGGACTTGGACGCCTCGTGTTTGCAGTTGCTCCACGAGCACACGGCCTCTCTCGCTTTGTCCTCCGGAGCGTGACAGCAACAGAAGGTGGCGTGCACCTCGATCCGCGAACCAATGGGCAATGTTGCTCCCCAGTCCTCCCAAGCCTCCGCAGATGACAAATGTAGAGTCGGGATCCAAAAAGTACGTTGGCTTGGTATTCAAAATCGTCTAGCACAGTGTTAGTGTCGCAGCCAAAGAAAGGGTACCCCGGGAAGCAGCTCACCATCACTTCGTCATCGGGGCGCATTTCCAAAACCATTTTACCGACATGCTGTCCGCCCTGCATGATTCGGAAGGCTTTCTCGATCTCACCCACTCCATGTCGACGGATGGGCTGCGAGGGGTGCAGCTTTCCTTGCTGCATGGACGCGAAGATCTTGTCAAGAGCAGCGGCACAAATTTCGGGTCTCTCCACCGACATGGCGGCGAGGTCCACGCCACTGTAGGTGACATTGCGAAGAAATTGAGACATAGGCAGCCTATGATTAGATAGTATGTCCCGCTTGCCGATCTCAAGGAATCTGCCATACGGCGCTATGCATTCCCACGAAGCCAGTAGACTCTCTCCAGCCAGCGAGTTCAGGATGATATCCACCCCTTTGCCGCCCGTGCGGTGCTGAATGGCTTGCGCGAACAAAGTGGTTCGACTGGAGAAGATGTGCGTCTCTGGAATCTGATAAGTGTCGATGAGAAATTGCTTCTTGCTCTGAGAGCCGACCGTCGCAAAGATGGTAGCCCCCGCGTTCTTTGCGATTTGAATCGCCGCTTGTCCGGTGCCGCCAGTTCCCGAATGGATCAAGACCGATTCGCCGGCCTGGATGCGCGCAACATCGTGCAAAGCTACGTATGCGGTGGCGTAGTTCACCGGAATCGCTGCAGCCTCGGGGAAAGAGATGCCAGGGGGAATTTTCACAACGGGCCCATCCTCGTGAACCCGGATCGAGGTGGCAAAACATCCGTCGCCGAGGGCAGCAACTGCATCTCCGACCCGGAATTTGGAGACAGCGTCGCCCACTCGGCTGACAATCCCCGAGCACTCGGAGCCAGTGTGCGTGGCCTTCAGTTGGCCTACAGCAATTAGTACGTCGCGGAAGTTCACGCCTGCGCACTTGACCTGTATCTCAATCTCATCTGGCTTGAGCTGTCGGTACGCTGTGGCATTTTCCAAGAACTGAAAGCCGCTGATCAGTCCAGGCGAAGAAGCGTCTAATTGCAAGGGGATTTGGCACTCAAACTTCTGCACTGCGCGCTGCTGAGAGCTGGCTTTGCGTGATACCGTTTCGTTGAGTTGCGCGGGTGTCACGATACGAGGGATGTGAAGCATATCGCTTTGTTCAATGTACTCTGTATCTGCACCCTTCGCAGCTGGCGAAGCCAGAAAACGAGCTAGATTCGCCACATGCTGCGCCACTTGGCTCAATGGTTTTTCGGGCTCCAAGCAAAGAAGGTGCAGATTGCGCCGGCTATCCTCTTCCATCAAGACGCGGAACAATCCTTCAACTAGACGGAAATGCGGTTTGGTTGGCAAGACACCCCCTCCTTGGTTGACCCACAGCACCTGAGATGCCGATGAAAGACAACTCTGAAGCTTTTTATACAGCTCAGGTTGGATGTCTGTCCACACCGGACGCTGGAGCTCGATGACGAAAACTCGAAGCGATTCGGTGTCTTTCTGATGGCTGATGGTTTCCTCAAGCGAGACGCTTCGAACCTGCGTGCATCCAATACTCTCGCATTGTTTGGTAATGGTATGTGCCAGGTGTTCCTGGTCGGGTTCCTTAGAATCGTACACTACCTCGATCTCTGTCACCGCACGCGTTTCGTGCTTGTTTTCGACCGCTGTCGAAATCATCAAGCTGCATTCGTGCCAACGCTCGCTGTCGAAGTCGGGTAACGAGACATCCACCCCAGAATATCCAACCTGTCGGAGGATTTCGTCCCATTGACCTTCGTCCACGTACCGGGACGAGTTGCAATGAGGCTCCGAATCTGTAGCTGCTTAGTATTGCGACCCTTCTGACATTGCGAAGAGCTTACCTTGCCACCATTGCTCAAATAGACTGGACACAAATGTCGACCGGCACTCAGGAACGACTCCTTCGTACACAACTAGCTTGCCGTCTCTACTTGCCGTGTGAGCGGACATAACACAATAGCGATAGATGTGGACTCACGGTTTGAGCAGCCTCCGCGCATTCTGCAATGCCTTTCGCAAACTTGCTGTTTTATGAAAGACCTGCATGACTGTCAGTTGCGGGCCCGAAACAACTCAGGGTGGGAGATATACCATCGAGGCCACGACCACATCATACGTGCCACACTCAACACCTTGCGTGGCCGGGTCTTGTTCAATGTCGAGCACATTGAATCCCATGTGCTCGGCTTCCGAGGCGAACCGATCCTTGGCTGCAGCGATGCTTTCAGGCGACGCATCAGTGAAGTCCAAGTGTGCGTATCGTCTGTCACTTGCATCCCCTCCCAATGTAGCCAGAATTATTTCCGTTACAGTTCCAGCATCTGCCCCTAACTCCAGGATCTTCATCTTGGGAAGGCGATGAGCCAGCAGATCAAGGTATTTGCTCAGGCCCCGGATGCCGTGCGATTCAGCGACCTGACTTGTTAGAGGCAGGGGCCGTGAAGTGAGAGGGTAACCACTTACATTTTCCCGATACGCTGCCTTCAGCATATCCCCTTCAAACAGACTGGACGGATCCAGCTCCCCAGTCAGGAGTTTTGTTAGATTGCGAGCGACTGTGGCGTACATATAGCCCTGTTTGCTGCCTAGAATTCGATTCTCGGCCTCCTCAATATACGATGGGTTGGTCATTTGGCTGGCAACACCCAGGGAGACCATGTGCTGGTGGTGGATCAGCCAGGTGTGGTACTTCTTGAGCTTCGGATTTGTTGGCTGGAACCCTGTCTCTACCAAGGCAGAGAGTGTTTCTGTCCCTCGTGCTGCGAGCACAATATCCAGGTCTTCATAAAAGCTTTCGTGGTCGATCGCATCAGCAGATGCAGTACTGCATAAACCGGCAATCTCCGCATTGCTCAGCAACATCAAATCTGGCTTCCACTCGATTTGATGACAGAGGTTATTCGCAGACTCATCGACCCCGTCAGTCAGACCTGGCGTGTCAACGATGTTCATACGCAACCCAGCCACGGACACTAAGGTCTTTTGCAACTTGTCGTCAAGTACAACGATGTTCGAAGATGGGCCAATGAATTGCGACACCTCGCAGCATGTGCCATGGACCTTGAGCACCGTGGATGGCAGCGCGTGGCTATCGACCCATAACGTCTCAATGTAGGTCGGCACCGCAGTTGGGATCCTATCCGTTTCCGAGGGTACTGCTGCCCAGATAGCTGTTTGAAGGATGGCATCCAGTGTTGTTGGGTGGATCGTCTCTCCCAAGAATGTCGAGAAGTTCTGGACCAGAGCAGTCACCTCTGCCTCCGCTCTGCCCTGGGAAAGCTCTTGCACCAGTTGGAAAGCCGGACCGTAGCCATAGCCTGAATCCTCCAAGGTATGATACAACTTCTCCCCCCCCATGGCCAGTTTAGACGTTTGTGCTGCCGCCGAGTAAGCGTCCCGCTGAGCGGCCTGCAGCTCAACTGCGAGCGCTTTCTCCATCTCCTCTTCCTTATCGCCATAGACAATCTGAACGGAGCCTGTGCAGTTATCGATCCAGGCCTCGTTCTCGAACGTGCAGACGTTGAAGTCAAACCAGCCGGACCGTTTCGATTCCATATTCTTGGCAGGCCGAAGATGAAAATTGGTCTCAATGCCTTGTGCCCCCGATGGCACCCGAATGGCCGCGCGGAAGGCGACATCTCGTACATTGAAGCCGGAGATCGGCCTGCTTGGATCCGCCAGCTGCTTGGCTGCCTCGATGGCCATGACCACCATCCCTGCTCCAGGGTAGAGGATCGTTCCATTAATCTTTGCAGATATCAGCATTACCCCCGGTCGCAGCCATTGATGGAATCCGTACCTTGTGATCCTGGACCCAGGGCATTTCAGACACCCGGATAATATTCCTCCACCGCGCTTCCAGCGGGTTCTGGTTCTGATCCGCCAACCCTAAGAGGTCGTTCCGAGCGAATCGTCGCAGACGGTGACCTTTACTTATTTTGCTCTCGTACCAGTAGACTTTCTCGTGGTTGAAGGGATATTCAGGCAGATCTGGCAGAGCTCGACATGTTGAATCGTCCTGGTTGACCAGGGTCAAGTCGATGGGATATCCTGCGGTATACAGATCACCGAACACTGAAAAAGCGGTATCCACGGCGGACATGTTACGCACCAGCAAAGACAGGTATTTGATGGAAGAGCTCTTGCCGATGTCTTTCAGGATATCCTTGCAGGCACCCTGCAGTACTGAATGAGGCCCGACTTCCAGCAGGTGATCGATCTTGCGTTTCCGTCGGTGGCTGCCGTCCAGCGAATTCGTAGGGTTGGATGAGGCGGAGCAGAGCGTGGCGAGTCCATCGGAGAAGCGCACCGGCGATATCATATTCCTAACCCAGTGAGAAGCCTGACGCGGCTCGTCGGGGTCGATCCAGTCACCGGTGATGGATGAGACCATCTGAGGCCGGGTGTGCGGCTCTGAAGGGTCACCCTCCAGCTCGCCAAGAGCTTCCAGATACTGGGCCGCGATTTCCTTCATCTGGACGGAGTGATAAGCCAAGTTAACCTTGAGCCTGCGACAGAAGACCTTATCCAGGTCCAGTCGAGCCTTGAGTGCGTCGAGTTGCACCCCTTCTCCAGAGACGGTCACGCTCTTGGGACTGTTGATGCAGCCAACGGTCAGTCGTTGAACCTCAAACGCGGCGCTCACTGCTTCAATGTACGGCAACACCTCCTTTTCGGAGAGGGCGACAGCCAGCATGGACCCTTTCATCTGTGCGCTTTTCTCCAGCCGACTGCTCATATTGCCTCGGAAGTACGAGACCTTCCAGGCCGAACGGCGGGATATCCCGCGGGAACAGTATCTGGCCCATAATCAGCAGGACTCTTGCATGCTGATGGAACGGATACTCACGCCGCGGCAACCTCACCAGAAGAGTGGCCGAGTACGGCTTTGGGTACAATGTTGAACGACCGCAGCAGGTCCACCAGAGCTACCTGGAGAATTGTGCACAGAATCTGGCTGTACTCAGTGCGATTCACGTTCGATTCGCTTTCGATTCGCTGGAGCTCATCTGGATTCAATTAGCACCAGCTACGCTTGAGAGTGGAACATGTCACTCAGCATACCAACGGGATCCCATTCGCATCCTAGATTCCGGAGATATTCTCCGGCCTCTTCGATGCTTTGACGGAATGCAGGATACGTGTGGAGTAGCTCGCGTCCCATCCCGTACCACTGCGCTCCTTGCTACAAGATTGTCAGCGACCACGGTGGTGTGATGAGCAACCCGGAAACACCTGTACTCACGCCAGAGAAGATCATGGCAAGGTTGGGAGACTCCCGCGACTGAACAGCTCCGGAAAAACGCTCAGTCACTGCTCCCAGGTCGTCCGATGGCCGAGCTACGGCAAAGGTTCGCCACGGTAGGTGAGTCCTTCGTGAGGCTAGGGTATGTGATAGGCTCTTAAGGAAGGGATACTTATCCTCGACTGATTTGGAAAAGAAGGAACTCCAACTTTGCTGAAGGCGCGGGATACCCGCTTCATCCGCCGCAGACCAGACGAGGAGCTTCGGCGAATTAGTCAAGGACCTCGCAACTCCATTGGTGCCGTTCGATACTTGTTGGTGGACCCCGTTCTGAGTCGTACCGTTGGTGCGAGCCGAGGCAAGCGGTGGCATTGTGTTATGGTTCCCTTCCAGTTGGTTGAGTTGGAGGTAGTGATAGGCGTCATCTAGGACAATATGTGTGTTTGAGCCTCCATAGCCAAATGAGCTGATGGAAGCACGTCGCACATCGCCCGTTGGCCACGGTAGGGCTTCTTGAGGAAACTTTGACAGTTAGCTTTATGCTTCGCCGCTCATCAACGGCGCATTGGGGCTTTACTTTGATATTCCAGAACTCGTCATCAATTCGCGGATTCAGGGTCTGCAGGTTCTCACTGTTTGGCGGAATGATGCCCTTCTCCAGCGCCAGAATGACCTTTATCATCCCGGCGATACCACTTGCACCCTCGAGGTGGCCGATATTCGACTTCACGGATCCTCTGCGGATCACATCACATTAGTCCGAATTGACGGACAACGAAGATGTAGCGAACTCACATGTACAACGGCTCGTCCGGCGAGCGATGCAGTCGGAAAACGGAACCAATAGCCCTGGTCTCGATGGGATCGCCCACGGCGGTGCCTATATGCTGTCAGCTCAAACCATACCGAAAGACGGGGGATAGTGAATGCTAACCAGTCCCGTGTGCTTCAAAATACCGCGTCTGCCCGATATCCAGTCCTGCGTTGACGTAGGTCTCGCGAATCAACGCTGCCTGCATTTCCGCGCTGGGCTGGGTGATGCCCGGCGTCTTGCCGTCCTGATTCGAAGCTGAGGATCGAATCACTGCTCGAATGACGTCCCCGTCGCGCACAGCGTCCTCCACGGTCTTGATAACCAGCACCCCCACACCTTCACCGCGCGAGTACCCATTGGCACGGTCGTCGAAACTGAAGCACCGACTGTCCTTCGACAGCAGACCCAGGTTATCCATCATCTGCGTTACCTCAGCTGCCAGCAGGAGATTGCTTCCGATCGCCATGCCCTGATCATGTTAGCACACAGCCTGCATCCGTCCAGGGCGCTTCAAACAAACCATCGTCGCCTGGCCGCTCCAGATCGACTGACACGTCATGTCGATCGCCATCAAACTACTCGAACAGGCCGTGTCGACGGTCGCACTGGGCCCCGTCAGATCAAAGAACCAACTGACGCGGTTGGCGAGCATGTTGCCCGTCGTCCCCGTGATATCGTATTTATGCTGGTGCAGGGGATCCTTCGCCCGCGACATCAGCCAGTCATGGCCGGACGAGCCCGTAAATACTGCGGTTCGAGACTTCGCGATGCGCTGCAACGGGATCCCCGCGTTTTCCAGCGCGTGGAACGCGGTCTCAAGGATCAACCGCTGCGGCGGCTCCATCGCCTCGGCCTCGGCGGCGGTGATGGAGAAGAACGGCGCATCAAAGCGGCGGAGATCCTCCGTCAGGAAATGCGCCCCGCGCATGGACAGCGCGTCCAGGCGATCGGTGTCTGCGCGGTGGTGCGTGTCGATGTTCAGTCGGTCCGGCGGGAAGTCGGTCGAGGCGCATCGTCGCTCCACGAGCATCTGCCAGAAGGACTCCGGGGTGACGGCATCTTGGGGCAGTTTGAAGGACAGTCCGACGATCGCCAGCGGTGTCGGAGGCTTTACTTCTACCGTTTGCGCCATGGATGGAGGAAGGGTGTAGATGTGAATGGGATGCCCTTGGGAGGCCAAAGCAAGAAGTCTATTCTAGGGAGGAGGGACCGCGGTGGATGGCCTTCCAACCGACCGACGAACCGCCTTTATTACTTTTGACTGAACTGACAGCATCTTGGGATTCCGCGTCACTTTTCCATGCTGCTTGGAAGGGGCTAGTGGAAGAATGAGATCGCCTCTTGCATGATGGGGTTGGGGTTGGGGTTGGGGCCTGAGACTGGGCACTGAGGCGCAAGATGCGAGACGCAATCGAAAAGTCACCGGTAATTTACTAGGTGCCAGATTTCAGCCAATTTCCCCGAGACCTGTCAGCTCAACCGCAAGCGATTCGCAGGAGTAATTCCGCCCAAGAATGAGAATTGTGGGTCTTATCTGCAGGCTGTTGCTCGGCGTGCAGCAAAGGTCAATGCTGCCGAGCGCAACGCCACTTTCAGCCCATCCGCACATACCATACCGGTACAATGGTTCAGACTGCAGTAATCTATTCCGTAATCTGACAGATAATGAGCCCGGCGTGATTGCGGATCGTCGGCTATGCCGAAGAGTTGGGTCTCAGCCTCGAGCATAGACTCCTTGCAGGGGGAAGCGCCCCTCGTCGTCTTCTCCTCTCTGATTCTTTTTGGCTTTGCTCAGCATTCCTCGGTCCAGTTCGGGCATATCAAACTTGCGGGATGCTGCTACGCGTTATAAGTTGATTATCTGGGGCATACCGAGCGAGGGATTGACCTGTTTTCTGCCAACCCATCCCTCCGTGATCCTCGACAACGGCGATTCTACAAATGCGTTTCTTGTGGTATACATGATGAAGTCAATGGTCCTTCCTGTCTTGAGGTTAATCTTAGTTCTTTGCTAGTTTACACGGACAAGGCAGCAATGCCCGAGTGAGTGTGACCCGGCCCGTCATAGACGTACTGACCTGACTCTTCGACACAGATCTTCCAGCAGCAGACTGGTATGACTCTAGCTAGCAGCCTGCAAGCCAATCCAATGGCGCTGACACCATCAACAGCCGCACTGCGCTATGAACTTGGAGACGACCACAGCTACGACTTCGTCAACGGCGCGGTCGCATGGGAAACCGATCGAGGTGTGCCGCATGCCATCCTGCTCCAACTGGCCCAAGTGCCCTAACTGAACCTCACCCACCCTAACCACCCAACAACAGATCTGGATCAGTTCGTGATGGGTGAAGAGCAAACGTTCGCGCACTGTGACCCCGACGGACCCGAATCATGCCTCCAAGCTCTGGAGCACCTCGAACGGTACATCGCCGCGGAAGGACCTTACGACGGCATCATGGGGTTCAGCCAAGGGGCCAATGTTGCCCTGAGCTGGCTGCTCAAGTTGCAGCGCGAGGCACGCCCACTGCCCTTCAGGTTCGGGGTCTTCTTCTCCAACCCGTGGGCTGTGTACGATTACCAGGAGCTGGTGGGCGGTCGCATTGTGCCCTTGCAGCGGGACGCGTGCGCGGGGATGCTGGATCTGCCGACGGCGCATATCTGGGGGTCGGCGGACAAGAACGCACCGGCGTCGGAGGCGATCACGGCGGCCTGTGTGGAAGGCAAGCGATCAGTCTGGGTTCATAACAAGGGCCATGAGATTCCCGTCAACACTGACGCGGTGATCGCGATGGGGAAGACGATCACCCGGGCGCTGGTGAGAGCTTCGACGACGCAATATGCCTAGCTAGTCCTCCCTCCAGTGGATTAGCAAATGTACCAGTGGTTTGCTGCCCGTAGTTGATCCTTCACCCTCGTCTCCGTCGGGGTTCTGCTGAGCGAGCAAACGGCAAATGCAAATGAAGATGAGATGCGTAGCGTATAGGGGGGCGTAAACCGAGCTACCAAGACGGGAGAGAAAGAGGGGAAAGGGTCTGCCAGCCGTGTTTCGTGCAACTCCTGGCATTATCCTGACTGGTGGACGATAGCCAAGAGGGACTGTATCTGTACACTGCCTCGGTAGCAGTCTTCTGCAGCGTATGCGCTGGCAGACGCCGGGTTTCGAGGTGTGAGTGCAGGTGGGCCCAACCAATCAAGCACAGCCTCTGCGGAAGCGTCTGCAGTCATCCAAGCCCTGACAAATGCAAGGAATGGTAAGACAAGACAAGAGGATAGACCAAGAAGATAAGCGCTAAGTTACCCAACCCTGGTGGCTTCAATCCGCTCGTATTTCCGCCGATGCTATAGCTCCGGGGGGAACGCATTCCCATTGACACGACAGAAGGACCTGCAAGCTAATTGACTGGTCTGATTGTCTAGAACCGATGCATTATTTAGTGGAGACACCACCCTTAAGGTATGGTCTTGCTGGACTCGTACTCCGTACCGTGCGCATGCATCCTGCAGACTCAAGTAAACCACAGGAGGTTCAACGGTATTACAAAGCTCCTGTATCGTCATGTTCCCGTCACGGACATGCAATTTTGCAGTCTGTGTTACGCTTCGTTTGACGCGATGGGCTGGAAAAGGATTCTTGGGACATCCAGACGATCTAAAGGACTCGCGTCGATGATGGGACACCCCGAACACCCCCAACACCACATTCATCAATCCCATCTGGTTTAAAAGGACACTGGCATGAAGAGGAGCATCCCGCATTTTCTTGGAAACCCCATCTGTTGATCATGCCGTCCTCCAGAACCACCGTCTCGCTGGCACAGTATCTGTTCACCCGCATCAAGGAAGTTGGCATCCGGTCTGTCCATGGCGTGCCCGGCGACTACAATCTGGTTGCGCTCGACTACGTATCGAAGGCGGGTCTCCGGTGGATTGGGAATTGCAACGAGCTCAATGCTGGTGAGACTTAGGCCCTTCTGTATCCTACCTACCTACCTACCCCATTGCAGACACCCTCGACTGACGGGACGACGACCAGGATACGCGGCTGATGGCTACGCCCGGGTCCATGGCATCTCGGCGCTGATGACTGTCGCCGGGGTCGGGGAGCTGTCAGTCTCCAATGCCATCGCCGGAGCGTACGCCGAGTACGTCCCGATCGTGCACATTGTGGGACAGCCGAGCTTGGCCTTGCAGAAGCGGAAGAAGCTGCTGCATCACTCCCTGGGCGATGGGGACTTCGAGAGCATGGCCCGCATGTCGCAAAGGACGGCCTCGAAGAGCGTCAAGCTCCAATGCGTCAGCCAGGCACCGGGACTCATCGACGAAGCGATCAGCCACTGCTGGAAGTCCAGCCGACCCGTCTCCATCGTCTTACCCACGGACATGGTGCATGCCCCCGTCATGGCCGAGCCGCTCTCGCGGCCGCTGGACATGCTGCCCTCGCCCAACGATTCCGCGACGGAGCGGTGGACCGCCGATGCAATCTTGCGCGCACTTCGGATCGCCCGGCAGCCCATCCTTTTGGTCGGAGGGTACAATGTCCGGTTCACGAAGAGGCAAGAGGTGCAGGATCTGGCCGAGGCCTTCGGACTGCCGCTCTTCCTGTCTGCCTCGGGCAGGGGTATTGTTGACGAAGAACATCCCTGCTTCCATGGACTGTATCTCGGGGACTGCTCCGATCCGTCCACCACCCGGAAAGTACGCTCGTCCGATTTGATTATCTCCGTCGGCAATATTCATTCGGATTTGAACGTCGCCTCCGTGTCGTGGGAGTTTGATCCCCTGAAGATGGTCGAGATCCGCGATGGGACGGTGCAAGTCCAGGGCAAGGCTTACCACGGGCTGAACAGTCAGGGGCTTCTGCAGACTCTCGTCCGCCGAGCAGAAGAGTTGAGTCAGTCTGCCCGACGAAGCCCTGTGGCTACTGTGCAGCCTAACACATCTGCAAGCCCACACCCGATCTACGCACCCCCCCCGATCACCCCCACGACTGTCGACCGCGAGGCGATCTACGGCGGCGGGCTGATGATGATGCAAGGGATGCTGAAACGTATGTCCCATACGCTGAGCTACAGAAAGACGACCGGGGCGCTGAACCACGAGTGGCTCTGGCCGGCCCTGAGTGAATGGCTGCAACCCGGGGATACAATCATCGCCGAGACTGGCACCTCCAATTTTGGCATCTGGTCCACCCGGTTTCCTCGCGATGTGACCTATATCAGCCAGTATGTCTGGGCGAGTGTGGGATATTCCCTGGGCGCCTGCCAGGGGGCTGCAGCGGCCGTCCAGGATTCAGCCCTGCCCGATCGACGTACTGTCCTCTTCATCGGCGATGGCAGTTTTCAGTTTACGTGTCAGGAGCTGAGCACGATCGTCAAGAACCATCTGACCCCGATCATGTAAGTCAATTGACCCATCGAAGTCCGCAGCTGCATTGGGGATGATTAACTCCGATTGTTCAGATTTGTGATCTGCAACAATGGATACACGGTGGAGCGGCTGATCCACGGATGGCATGAATCGTACAATGACGTTCAGGAATGGAAATATCGACAGCTGCTGGAGGTGTTTGGGGCGCAGCAAGGGTCCTATCAGACATATCAGATCCGCACCAAGGAGGAACTGGCGGCGCTTCTGCAGGATTCGGCGTTCAATAATGGGCGAATGCTTCGGGTGAGTTTCCCAGCGCTCGGTGATGCATCGATCCACGCAGGTGACTGACCCCATTGGCCATTTGGTCATCATACCGGTAGTTTGTCGAATTACATATGGATCAGAATGATGCCCCCTCGGAGCTGAAAACCCTCACCCAGCAACTCGTAACACGGGATACGCATCCGCATCCACCAGACTCCAGCAGCAAAGGGGAACTAGTGACTTGAATTGCAGAGGACTAACTACGGAGTAATGTATAGACTTACTATCTTCTTTTTTTTTTTTTTTTTGGCCCTTCTCAGTGAGTGAGTGGTGAGAATGGTGAGAATGGTGACTTGATGGCAGCCAAGTAAATAGGATCGGTGACTTCGAACAATACAGTACAGAATAGTACACTATAGTACAGTATCGTGGTACTGCAGACCGCCAAAGGCGGTAAGTGTCATTTGCCGCCCCGGGCCTGGGGGGCATAATACGGAGTCTGCGGGGTAGAATAAAAATACAGTTGCTTACGGTACTGTGGTCTCATGTATTACCGGCCCTAATTTCTCTCTCTTTTTCTCTCTTGCTTTCTTTCAACTACTTATCAGTTATCAGCAAAGTCACTCACTCGTAACTCAGCCACCCAAACAAACACATACCTGCAGACTGCCAGGTTCATGCATAATGCATGAGAACCCCTGCCGTCTTTGAGGGTGAGACACCCTGATCCCCCTCACCAAAGCACTCGACTGTGACTTTTTCCGACTCTGCCCTCCTCCAAACAATTTCTCTAGCTTCTCCCCAAGCCCAAACCCCACCCCACCACAATCTCTCGTCTCTATCATGGAGAAGTTGTCCATCGTCCACGGAGCAGAGGAGCCCGCCCTGTGGTCCCAAACTCTGGGCCAGCTGGTCGAGGAACAGGCCACGCAGTATGGCGACCGCACGGCGCTGGTCACCCCGTGGCAAGACCAGCGATTGTCTTTCCGCCAGCTGGCGGACAGTAGCCAGGTGCTGGCCAGCGCGATGGTGCAGGCCGGCCTGCGCCTGGGCGATTGTATTGCGGTGTTGGCGGGCAACCGCTACGAATACATCCAGGTGTTTCTGGCCGGGGCGCGGATCGGATGTCCTGTGCTACCCTTGAACAACGCCTACACCCCAGCGGAAGTGCTGCGCGCGTTGCAGAAAAGTGGTGAGTGGGTTACTATTCTCACTATTCAAATCTCCGTTTTCCAGCCGCTTTGCTCATAGACCTCCCTCTCAGCAACTCGATTCCTCTTTCTCGCTTCGCAGATCGGTCCCCGCAGCCTGGCCCCGCATCTCCAGACCTTACTCTCGCCCGCGTCGCAAGCCACCTTGCCGGAGCTGAGTGGGATTGTATGCTTCGACAGTGACGGACCCTATACCCAACCACAGGTGCAAGGCTACGGGTGTTTCCTGGCCTCGGGCGAGAGGGCAGCACAGGATGAGGGCCTGCTGCCCGCCGCGGAGCGGATCGTGCGGCTGTCCGACAATCTCAGCTATCAATTTACCTCGGGGACGAGCGGAGAGCCGAAGTTGTCCATGCTCACCCACCGGTAGGTGATTCAACTCCCTAGGATTCCGTGGGACAATCTCTAATACGTGAATACGTGGTACTTGTATCAGCGGCCTCATCAACAACGCCCGCCTCGTTGGCGACGGGATGTGCCTGACCCCCGCCGACGTGGTCTGCTGCCCCCCACCCCTCTTCCACACCTTCGGGCTGGTTCTCGGCTTTCTCAACGCCTTCACCCACGGCAGCGCCATCGTTTTCCCCTCCGACCATTTCCACGCCGACAGCGTCATCGACGCGGTCATCCACGAAAAGGCCACCGCCCTGCTGGGGGTGCCCACCATGTTCGTCGCCGAGCTCGAGGCATGCGCGGCCCGGAAGCTCGACAAGATCACCACCGTGCGCACGGGGCTGGCGGCCGGGTCGCCGGTCTCGGAGACGCTGCTCAGTCGGCTCGAGGAGAGGTTCGGCGTCAAGGGGATGTTGATCGCCTACGGGATGACGGAGACCAGTCCCGTGACGTTTATGACTTCGTTGGATGATCCCAGGGACAAGGCCATGACGAGTCTCGGGAGGGTACTGCCGCATACGTCGGCCAAAGTGATCAACCAGGAGGGAGTCATTGTGCCGCGGGGCGAGAGCGGCGAGCTATGCACCAGTGGGTACGGGCTCCAGAGGGGGTACTTTGAGAATGAAGCCAAAACGAAAGAGGCAATGCAACGCGACGCGGACGGGAGGTTGTGGATGCACACCGGAGACCAATGCTATCTCGACGCGGAGGGATACTGTCATATCAGTGGGAGGATGAAGGATGTGATTATCCGAGGTAAGACTGCCCAAAGACCCTACCACGCCGGGAATCGCGTCTAACCCGGTATCCTTTCCTTCCAGGAGGAGAGAACATGTTCCCCCTCGAGATTGAGGAGCGTCTCCTGCTGCATCCCGCCATCGCAGAAGCGAGCGTGGTGGGCGTGGCGGATCCCAGGTACGGCGAGGTGGTGGGCTGCTTTCTCAAGTTGACCCAGGGACACATTCAGCCGCAGGATCAGGAACTACGAGACTGGGTACGGGTGGAATTGAGCTGGCACAAAGCCCCCCAGCATGTCTTCTGGATTGGAGACGGCGGAGTGTGTCCGGACTTCCCCAAGACTGCCAGTGGCAAGCACCAGAAGCACATCATGAGGGAGATTGCGAACATGTGTCTATCTGGGCGGCGTGCAGGCAAGGATCTGCCTTTTCGTATGCAAGTGATCTCTCTGTTTGGGCTCTCGGTGTGCTTAATTCCGGTGGCATTGTATCTGTCGACTTTGGCGTGACCGCATCAATGGACTTCTACTACTGCCCCCATTGACTTCTGGATTGTTGGCGTGCACAGGGAAGCTGTTGAGCAAGCAATCTTAATGCCCAGGATGACACACGTAACCAACATTTGATTCCTGCTATGTAAACCTAACCGCCAAGATTGCTTCGACGGGCTCTATACACTGTCATGGTAACGTCGATCAGTATATTGTCATGTATCTCATCAGACTACCTAGACCAAACCCTAACGCAGTGGAGTACCCTATCACTCAATCAACGGAAACCGCGTGAGAGCATGTAGCACATTCTCCTTCTCGCTAGACAGCACGAACAGCACGAACAGAACCGCAAAGGAGCAGACAAACGAGCCCAGCAGATTGACCGCTAACCGGGGTCCAATGCCCCAGACACTCAGCGCCCCGCTGGCCGTCTTCCCTCCCAACAACGCTTGACCCGCACCCACCGGCGACGACGCCTTGGCCGGCACCAAGGTGCGATACTCATCGACCCGCCGGGACAGATCACTTGACATGGGGGTGCGGGCTCCCTTGCGCGCCCGTTCGCGGTACCGGTCCATCAACGGCACGAAGATATAGCCTCCCGTGGCATATCGCCGGAGGTAGGCCGCCCCGGGTTGGGTATCGAGGTGCTCGACGCACCGAATATACAACCAGCGCAGCTCGCGCTTGAGCTGGACGCGGTTCCGCCCGGCCACGGCCTCGGTCTTCTCGCCCTGCAGGATCCCCAGCGCCTCCTTGGCGATGTCCATGGACAGACAGTCGCAGATGGCGGCCATCTCCACGGCGGCATCCTGGGGTCCGCGCGACCGGGCCCCGCGGGCGGCGAGGAGGATGATGGCGACGTTGTGAACCCCCGCCGTCATGACGCGGAACTGGGTCATCATTGTGGTCTTGCCCAGGAGCAAGGGCCGGAGGCCCCCATCCACTTTCTCCACGTACTGCATGATGTACTGGCGCCAGGTGAGCATCTCGAGGAGCTTGATCTCCTCCGGGTGGACGTGCTCCGCGCGCAGCCCCGCCAGGATATCGGCCAGCGAGTGACCCAGCAGCGTGAAGGTGCCATCCGCCAGATCCTGCGGGGGGATGACCAGGTCGTCCGAGATGGTGCACAGCGCCAGGTACAGGTGCTTCCACTTGTGGTGCTCCAGCGAGCCGTGCCACACCGTCCACCACTGCAGCGCGTCCCGCATGGCGAACCGGCAGACGTCCTCGGAGGACTGGTCCTGTTTCCCGCTGTGCAAGGTATAGTCCTCCGGCCGGCGAGCAGGGGCGGCGCGGATGAAGGCGTCGATATGTGCCACGAGGGCATCCATGCCGTCGCACGTACAGGGAGGCCGGCTGGTGTCGCCGATGGCGGAGAAGAGCCCCATCACGTCCTCGGGAATCTCGACCCCGAAGTTGATGTTCTCATTGCGGGCTTTGGGGGGTTTCAGATCACAGCAGTGGGTGTGTAACTGGATGGGGTTCTCGCCGAAGTAGGCCTTGACGGCTTGCCACATGGAATCCATGATGGTCTCGTTAAGGGATGACTACCACGGCCGTGCTCTCTGACTTTGTTCGGATGAGAGGCTAGTTTGAGTACAATTTATGGCTGCTGAGTACCAAGGGGCTCCGCTGGATTCGCCTCCGTCAGGATGTCGTCTGCTGGGCACTCTCTCCGATGGCCATACATACCAAAGACCCCTCTCGTCATGAGAACGCCTTTCCTGTGCAGTACAATGTTACCGAACGAGACGAACGCGCTCCTCTCATCTGTACCACCCGCGTGGGCAAACATTCACCCCCGCCGGGATTTGAGCATGCATGAAGATACGAGCCCTTGACGCCGTGATAAGCAGAATGAACGTCGATAGCACGACATTGCCTGCCGCCAAGTCGGAGAAATTGGCAGTAATAGTGGGTATATTGGTCATGGAAAGGTGCGGCGACTCCGATTAGATGAAGTAGCAAGGTCGTTCTTCGTGCTGGTTGCCTCAAAGAGCTTGAGGCAAGTAGCCCCGTAGGGTGTCTACCGGAACACTCTTGGATGCTAGACACGTCACGGCAGATACGAGGAAGGATTGAAGACTCCCGTATCGGGTCTCTCCACAGGAACGATTAGGTGAAGTTGAATCCCAATAATAGCGGCGGGGGGGTTAAAACTATACAGGGACAAGTATGGATCAAGGCTCCCGTTCTCGACATGGTTGTCTGGGCCTTGTCACACAGCATGTGGGTGCATTATCAGGGCCTTTATCTGACGCATAGTGGGATAAGTGCAATACCAGGCCGTAAGTGGATTCGTCCGCAGAACATGCATCGGGTTGATGACAGCGGACTAGTGCGCTCAACACACCAAGCCTGCCATGATTCGACATGGGAAACGGCTACAGTCTCAAGGTCTGGCACATGGCATCCTGTCAGCGAATTGGTTAGGTGGGCCGGTTCAGCCCTGAAGGAATGGATACATCGTCATCTGCTGCCCGCACCCGACTGTCGATGAGAGGTGAAGCACCAAGTTGATTGGGTCGAGATAAAAGCCCCTAGTTTAGAACCGCAGGGCTGGTCTGGTAATTTTTAGCACCTATGCAACATCTGTTGGCCATGAGTCTTCAGGCAAGATAAAACAGACCAGTTTCCCTTTGGGGCATTAGGGCAACGGAGACGGAGGGCCAACCTGCAGATTCGCCTCGTGTTTGACTTCCACTAAGTAACAAGCTTATCCTGACCCCTGTTAGTAGCGTCGTAAGGAAGGAATTAAAGTAAAGCTCTGTACTAAATAGCCGTTAGGCCTGGAGGAATTGTCTCATCCTTGCCAAGCAGTGTCCTCGTGTTATGAGATTCACCAGCAAAATAGCGCCATCTTGGCCGTTACACTAGTCCGCTGGTCTCTCAACATGCTTCGTATGTATCGTCGTTTCTGAGTTTTGCAAATAACGCACAGTCCATGTGGCCTCGTCATTGGTGGAAATGGCATCTAGAGAAGAAAGACCCTTGGTTCCAGACCGTTGCAGAATACACCCATCCATCCTCAGCCTCCTCTGCGTATGGGCGTATTGTCTTACAAACATCCTAAGGACGAGAGATACACAAAGGAAGCCTGGATAGTGCCTAAGCACCAAATTACGGGACGTGGGCAGCCTGCCCTGGTGTGTGTTGGGGATGCTGCAAGCGCATCTGACTGCAGACTGTACTGCTCCTAGCATACGAATAGCCTCCGTCCACAATCAGACAGAAGGACGACGATGAGTGGAGGGGAACCTGCCGGCGATAAGTAAGGTTGAGGCTTTCTTCAGAGCCCAACCTTCCTCGCCAGTCTCAGCTTTTGTTTGCGTGGGCTCAATTTCTTTCTCTCCGCATTCACGTCCGCTGCGCTGTTTCTCTTCCAGTTCATCAGTCGCCGACTCTTTTTTCGCAGTTGATATCATGCTCTCTGTGGAATTGTCGGCCTACTTGGCTCTCAAGGCTCTAGCATTGGCACTTGTTCCAGTAGGCTCACTATATCCCCGCAGGACCAGACACACGATCTAACGAAGGCATCATCATGATAGTACTACATCGGCTTCGCGATCTACAATACCTTCTTCCACCCGCTGAGGCGCTACCCTGGCCCCCGGCTGATGGCCGTCAGCCGGCTCCCGATCGTGTTCGGGGTCATGACGGGCCACTCGACGGGGTGGATCAACCAGATGCACGCAAAGTACGGGCCAGTGGTGCGCGTCGCCCCGGACGAGCTGAGCTACGCCAGCGCCAGCGCCTGGAAGGACATCTACGGCAGCCATCCCGCGCGCCCCGGGGGCATGCCGCGCGATATGACCTTTTTCCGGTCGGTAGAAGACCAGAACGGGATCCATTCGATCCTCTCGGCCAACAATGAAGACCACGCGCGCATGCGGCGCCTGTACGCGCAGGCATTGTCCAAGCGGGCGCTGGCACAGCAAGAACCCCTGATCCTGGGCCACGTGAACCGGATGATGGAGAAGCTGGCGCTCGCGGCGGCGCAGAAGCAGCCGGTGGACATTGTGGACATGTTCAATTTCACCCTCTTCGATGTGGTCTGCGACCTCCAGTTCGGCGAGTCGCTCCACCTGCTGGACGATCCGACCTACCATCCCTGGGTACGCAGCCATCTGGGCGTCATCCGCAGCGCCTCGCTGCTGGCCTCGCTGATTGACTTCCCTATCCTCCGCATCCTCTTCAACCTGACGCTGCCCCGGCTGGTCAAGACTGAGCGCGAGAGCTACTTCCAGATGTTGAACGCCCGTCTGGACCACCGCCTATCCGCCGGTGTGAAGCGGCCCGACCTCGTGCACTTCGTCATGGAAGCCCGGACCGAGGCCGACGGCATCTCCGAAGGCGAGCTGCGCGCGACAGCCCCCATCATCATGATGGCGGGCAGTGAGACCAGCTCCACCGCGCTCAGTGGCTGGATGGCCCACATGCTCCAGCAACCGGAGATGCTCCGCCAGGTCCAGCACGAGGTGCGGGCCAAGTACCGGTCGAGCGAGGAGATCTCGATGCAGACCCTCAAGGACCTGCCTCTGCTCGATGCGTGCATCAAGGAGGCCCTGCGTGCCTACGCCGCCGTGCCCGGCATCCTGCCCCGTATTGTTCCGGCCCCGGGTGCCACCATCTCAGGAGACTGGGTCCCCGAGGGAACCCGTGTGTATGTGACGCCCTTGGCGGCGTTTCGCTCGGCGGCCAACTTCCATGAGCCGGAGAGGTTTGCTCCGGAGCGGTGGTTTGCCCAGCCCGAGAAGCAGTACGCGCAGGATCAGCGCGATGCGTGCAAGCCGTTCTCGGTGGGGACTAGGGATTGCGTTGGTCGAGAGTAAGTGTTCCATCGCGAGAGATCCATTGGGCATGAGGCGTGCTAACATTCCGGTAATAAATAGAATGGCCCAGTATATGATGCTACTCATTTTGTGCAATCTGATCCTGCACTTTGACTTCGAGACCGTGCCTGCGAATGAGACATGGTTCTCGGGACAACGAATCTGGACGATCTGGGACAAACCGGCTCTGATAGTCAAGCTGATACCGGTCAGGGCCTAATTGTCGATGGCTTGACATGCGTTTGTGTTAGAGATATGGAATGTCACCTTGGGTGTAGGATGCCCTAACCACGAGCCTTAACGGTGGAAGCTCAACTTTTGCCCCAAGTGTTTCCTACAAATCTGATGGTGCTGTAGATAGCGGGGTAAGTGGGGGTAGAAGATTGCTGATCGGACGGAGATTCTTGACGTACTATGGAGAATTCTAGGCCCAGACCTATCCTGCATAGGCGCAGATGCAGAATACGAGGCTGTCAGCACTTGTATTGTTAGCGTTGCCGTACTGTACATGTACATGTATGTACTTACCGTACAGTGTGTGTGTGTGTTTGTGTGTTATATCTCTGTCTCCAGACAGCCACCTAGGGCACAATATAAACCTCGTCCCAGGGATAAACCGATAAACCGAGACATCTCCATTCCCTTGCCCATTTGTAAGAGCCCAGAAACCCAAGGACACCAAGGACACCAAGGACACCATGGCACCGAACCCCCCTCCTATCTTCGAGCCCTACACGCTCACCCCCTTCGACTATCTCCCTCCCCCACTGCACATGACAGCCTTTTTGACATTCATTCTTGACAATCCTGCGCGGGCCATCCCAGTCCTTGAAGCTGCCGTAGAGCGACTCATCGATGAGCTGCCCTTCCTGACAGGCAATGTGGTTCTCTCCTCCTCCTCCCCAATCCCTGGCCGACAGAATGTACGGGAGGTCCAACCCTCCACCGCAGCCATGCTGGATCAGCATCCAATGCTCGTTATCAAACACCTTCCCCGCAAATACATCTCTGGTCCGGCGAGAGCCTCGCCCGTCCGCGGCAGAGGCCAAGTTATCAATTACGACGAGATCTTCACGGAGGAATATCTCCCCCTCCCGCTGGACATGGGCTCCGCCCCAGCCAGCCCAGTGTATCGCTTCCAAGCCAACATTCTCGAGGATGGAATCATCCTCTGCGGCAGCGCACACCATAACGCCGTCGACGGAATGGGCCAATGCTTTGTCCTCGAAGCCCTAGCTACCTGCAGTCGCGAGGTCGACATCGCCAACACCACCATCACCGCCACCACCACCAACCTTCTCACCACCCTGGAGCAGGAGAAACAAACCCGCGACCTTATCCTCCAAGTCGCCAGCGCCGGCCCCGTTCAGACCCTGGATGGCCAATCCGCCGGGCAAACCTGGGGCGTCGCCGCTCCCCCCGACGTACCCAACCACCCCATCAGCCGCAAGCTCATCTTCTCGCCGGACCGAATCTCCCAACTCAAGACCCTTTGCAGCGCTCACCTCCCCACCGCCACCTCGGCGGGAGGGGCGCAGGCAAAAGACCGGATCCTCTCGCGCAACGACCTCGTTCTGAGTCTCATCTGGCTCTGCGTCATGCGCGCCCGCGCCCGACTCCTCGGTCCTGCGGCGGAGAAACACCACTCCAGCCTCAGCACCGCCATCGACGTGCGCGCTGCCCTGCGCCCTCCGCTCCCACGCACGTACATCGGCAATGCAGTGCACACCATCCCTCTCCACGCCCCCTTCCCCATGGCCGCCACCGTCGACGACACATACCCCTATTACCCGGATCTCCTCGACCCGACGAATCCGACGAACCCGACGGAAACTCTCCCGGGAGAGAGCCAGCGCGCACCGTTGGAGACGACGGTGCTGACCAACCTCACGCAGCTAGCCCTCCTCGTTCGCCGCGGCAACGCCTCGGTGGACAACAACTACCTGCGTCAGCATCTCGCGCAGGTCTACAACTCCCCAGACTGGTCAGTGAGCGCGGCCTCGCGACCCGCCGAGTTCGGCCAGAGCAGTCTGCGCAGTATCGGGACGTATCGTCTGGATTTCGGGAGTGTGCTGGGCCGGGTGCGCGATTTCGATGTCCCGGATCCCCGGTTCCGCAGCGCAGCGTGGATCCTGCCGGCGAGGGGCAAGGATGCGCCCTGGGAGGTGCGGTTGGTCTTGGAGCCCGAAGCGTTGGCCTTGGTCAAAAGGGATCCAGTGGTGAGGTGGGCGGTTGGGGGCGAGGGGGCGAGGTTGTGATATACGTGGTCCCTGGCTTCTAGAAATTAAGTGGCATAGTCATAGTCATAGTGGTAGAGTTGATTCTATGCGTTTCTCGTTCAATCGGGAGTGTGATTGTCTTGTGGCATTCTTGTACTATGATCATGCGCTAAGCAAACTAAACAGCCAACCGATCCCTCAGCCGCACCATCAACGACGGCTTATGCCAGATGAAATACGTGTGTTGATCATTCCACCGCTCGGACGCTGGACACAGCTCTATATCGAAGTGATACACCAGTTTGGCAAGGGTTACACGCATTTCCAGATAAGCCAAACTGTTTGCTATCAGTCGACAATCGTGCTTCACCAATGGGAATACTAACCTCTTCCCTAGACAGTTTCTGGCTCCCATGGAAAACGGCTGCAGCGTGTCTCTCCTATCCCCCTCAAATTGTGGGTCAGTGCCCAGCCAGCGCTCTGGGAGAAACTCCTTTGCCCGGAAAAAGTTGGCATCACTCATGTAGGAGGCGTAGTGCGGGACGTGAACGTCCGTCTGAAGTAGATAGAGTGAGTGCCTCGTTTCTAAGCTCACCACAAAAGAAAATAGAAGGGCAGGAAGTTGCGTACATTCTCAGGGAGAAATTGACCAGCGACGGTCGCACCGCCTCGAGGCACCACGCGAGGGAGATGGGCCGCCATGGGCGAGTACATGCGCAGCCCTTCATCAATCACTGCATCCACGTAGGGAAGACTGGCGCAGGTGGCCGAGGTGATGTCTGCATCCATCTGGAACGCCTCGCGCACTGTTTGACACAGTCGGTCCAGTGCGGACCGGTTGGTACAGAGATAGTAAATGCACCCAGACATTGCAGTGGCGGTCGTTTCGCTCCCTGCTAGGATGATACTACCCAGGTCAGCGTTGCATGGTCAACTTCAGCAGCAAGCGAAGTCGACATACAAGGTAGAGTTTGCGTGAACCTCATGGCGCGACATGCGCATCACTCTCTTCTCCTCCTGCGTGTGCGGGTTATCGTCCTCAAGCCCATTCTTAATCATGGCCGACATGAAGTCCACTCGGTCCGCCCCGAGGGCCATCCGCCGCTCGGCCTTTTCCGCACTGAGTTCAAAGTTCTGCATGATCTGCCGGCGGAACCACGCCGGAGTGCAGGCCTCCTGTAGCATCGCGAGCACCGGGAAGTGGCGAATGGCACTGAGGATCGTCGAGCCCATGATACTGTTGAAGATGAACTCAATCCAGGGATGCAGTTGACTATCCTGCAGGCAGTCGAACGTCTCGGCAAACATCAAGTCGCCCGTGATGTCGAATGCGGCGAACTCTAGCCACGCCTTGATGTCGATGTCCTTGCCCTGGTGGGCGAGGTCTCGCAGCCGCGAAATAAACAGGTCAATGAACGAGCAAATCCTTGTCTCCTGTTCGCGGATCGCGCGGTCGGAAAACCCATGCGCCAGAAGTCGTCGCTGTCGGCTGTGGGATTCATTGTCCAGAAACCCCCCAACGGCGTCGCGAGTGGGCATCAATGAGGACCCGTAGGTCTTGGGGTCTTTCGGAAACTGAGGCACGCCCGGGCGAAACCCATAGATGTCCTTGAACCCTTCCGCAGTGTTGAACGACAGGGCGTTGGGACCAGTCCGCACGATCGGACCGTACCGATCATGAAGAGCAAGCATCTTCAAATGGTGATGTCCTCGCATCAAACTGAGCTGGGAGGGGAGGTAGGACAAAGCCCACAGTCTGGGTCCAGGGTATTTGGCCAGTGGAGAGAGCAGCAACTCATACACCACTGCATACGACAGCCATGATACCATCTGAGTCCTACCTTTAGTCCATGGTCTGCGGGCAGGAAGGTAGACTTACCAGAACGCCCACCACATAGGGCCATGACCAGCTCGCCAGTACGGTGGCTATCGCCCGGTGTACAGAATCGCTGACGGCGCTCATTCTGACGCTGCCACTAACGTATCCAGATGTCGCTCTCTTACTCCTCGCTAGGACTGATCCTGAGAAAACCCACTTGATAAAGAGGTCGTAGGAGGGGCTACCAGCAGCATGCAGCAAGCCGTTGCAAACGAGGTGGCGAGTCCGAGCTTATCATCCCATGTCAGCCGCGTTTCTGACAGATGTCGAAGTCCTCTATCCGTCCGGAAACGGTTTTCGTCGTATTCGCAATTGATGATCAGATGTATGGCGTAATTTTCCTTTGCGCTTGTCACGCACTAACCCAGCAGACACCCCACTCAATACGAACGGGGGTAAATCCGTCGGAGAAATCCCGAGCTTCGCTGAGGGATTCCCCCTCATGCAGTGGCTCGTGTCATCCCTTGGCCTTCGGGGTTTGGGGCTGGGCGACGCCAAGCAAAATTGAGCTAGATCTTGGCAAGGATCCTGGTAAAACGGCCACAATGAAGACGGTCCAGGTCGTTACAGGTCGTTACGCTATCACCCGTGTGAATCGCTACAATCTGGTCCGACCGACTCTATCCAACCCACAACTGACCCCACGTCTCCCAAAAGTTGAGGGCCGATGATTCGTCCAGAAGAGCATCCACCATATTGTCCATATCAGTGCCAAGTCCCGGATTGCCAGCAGCCGTGGCATTGGTCACATCATCGGACTGTGCAGAAAGAGGTGCCGCCGCAGAAATCGAGACTGAAGTGTCTGGCTGCTCGTCGAGACGGTCGGGGCAGACTTGTTGAATGGCCTTGGCGAAGATTCCACGGTAGATGGACGCAACGGTGTAGACCTTCTGGAACTCCTCCATGACCATCATACATACGTTGAGCTTGTTGAGCCGGAGACGCCGTGATAGAGAGTTGCCAGTTCGACAGTTCAGAAGGTGCATTTGCATGGCCGGAATCAGTAGAGGTGGTCTATAGAGATCAGGATCATCATCGTAGAACAGACTGCCCCATCAGGGCTGACTTACGTCATAGGCAGGGCATATTCAAGCAGACTCTCCTGTGCGAGGGTTTCCAGGATTTCGTTGGTACGGGAGGCTGCAAAGTCGGCCTTGTGACGAATGGTTTCCTGCCACTGCGTCTGGTGATTCAGAGACACGTCGTCCGGCGGGTCGGTGATACACGGTCGATATAGGACGACGAGGATTGCTCTGCGAAATATTAGCGGAATAACGAACTAAGAAAAGGCTTGCGCATACTGATAATGCAATTGGAGGTGATGTAGGTAGAACCTCGTGGGACCATTCCAGTCCGGGGACGCCTTCTCTGGATGTTGTTGACAGCAGATCTCTGCCTCAAGAGCCTCAACTTCCTCACGCGAGGGTTTCGGACGAGCTGTCTTGTAGCTCATGGATAGGACAGCGCCTAGCAATTTGCTCATTCCTATTAACTGGATCCAATATTCAGCCAGGCGAGAGACTTCATCCGGAATGAAGGCGGATAGAAGTGGCTCCGGAACATCGTTGAGGTCATAGAGAAGATCTTCCACTAATGGCATGGCCACATCGCAGTCTTCGAGGTCAATACGTAACGGCCGTCCCAGCGTCAAACTCAGCCAACGATCCCGGAAGAAGCATGTCCACCATAGGCGACGCCAGAGATGTCGCTGACGGTCGGTGATAGATGCATTATATCGTGCCGCGTCGGGATTGCGATGGAGGCCGAGGATCTGGCAAAGAGTCACGGATATTCCAGTCCAGTACCAGGGCTGGACATGTTCATCTACTTCGGAGTGCCAGAAGCCGAGCATCAAAGAGGACTGCAGAAGAACGACCTTGTCTCGCTCTCCACTGTTGTTGTAGAGACACTGTTCCTCGAATTAGTACCTAACTCAGTACCATGTGCAGCTTCGTCGACCAGAATATCGCCTGCAAAAAGTTCTTCGACAAGCAGAGGTACCAAAGTTCTTTCTCGGAGCGCTTGCCCAAGCACGCCAGTATTTGCGCAAACTTTCCTTGAGCTCCGACAGAGTAGAACGTGGCAGCGAGGACATATTGAAGTCCGAAACACTTCTAAGCGATAGGAGCGTGATTGGGACGCGTTGGTGGTATTATAGGAAGCTTGTTCGCCCGCACAGACACAAGGGGAAAGAACACGCTATCTTACCTTTGCATGGGAATACATGGCTGCTTTCATCGCCTTTCGTGAGTCGTACCCTTCTCTCTCGCAGAGAGAGGACGGAACAAACTGCGAGGGCGTTTAGCTATTTTCTGGAATTTCGGCTCTCCAATTTCCACTCGAGCCGCAGCATGCATGCCGCAGACGCGTCATCGTATACTGGTCATGACCTACATTCACAGCAACAAAAAACACACTCCACACCAGCAGCAGATTGAACTCATGCAATCGTCCCGCGTGAAAGAAGTGCAGGATCTGATCCGCTTCGATGATCGGCATGATCGTATGGACATGACGAAAGTATGCCTGAAGCAGACAATGGCATGCTTCGCTGCTCGGTAAATTGAAGACCCCTTTGCTTGCCAGGTAATTCTGATCCTCCGCCGACAGTGAGGTCGCTGCGCGCGACGGAATCAGGAAATGCCGGGGTAGAGATTCTCCCGGAGCAAGGAGCGTCAGGGTGGAAGTTATTCCAGTCTTGTCCCCTGATCCGAAATGAGGCCGTTAGCCTTGGGTAGACTCAAGCCACGACGTTGTGCCCGGGTGGGCTGTAAGGAATGAGTAATACCGGTGTAAAAAGGAACCTGTCCGGCCCGTTCCGGGTTGCCCAAAGCGGCCTCTGCAATCTCGAGACCGTTGCGTTCCTCGTCCTGGATGCTGTATCGTTCCGAAGCCGAAGCAGCCGGTGAATTTGCTGAGACTCTTTGAAAGGCCGGTGTCCGAGGCATCGTCGGGCGATCTGCATCCCCTTCGGGCTGTGCACCGCGGAAAGACGGGCTACTGTTCACGGCACGTAACCGTTGTCGAGCCGATGCATTGCGCCGGCTGGTCCTGGCACTGCCCACACTCCGTCAGTAATTCTCCTATGTTAAGAAGATGCTCCCTGCCGGTCTCACCTCTCAGCCGGGGGAGGGTCCACCACACATTCGGCATGGTCTTGGGCACAGCGGATGCAGGGAACCCCGGTAACATTGATGCTGCATCGTACTTTACGCTGACGGCATGAGTGACAGGCGACCGTAGATCGGTAACGACGAGCTGACATAAGGAAGTTGTAGTGGAAGCAAGAGGGGATGGAGGACGGAGGACGGAGGACGGAGGATGGAAAGTGGAAGTTGATTCAAGGTAGTGGAGGTTCCTCGGGAACGTTTGAAGGAGAGAAGGAGACGAGGAGATCCCGCGGGAGGAGGCAAATGAGACAAATGAGGCAAATGAGGTAAACGAAGCAAACCGGGCAAACCGTTGTTCACAATGCATAGTCTGTCAGCATCCGCTATTCAACTGATTTTATGCACACCCTGATGGCATAAGTTAGCATCCTGCCAAAATACCAATACGTCCATAGGACAAGCAAGTAGGAAGAGAAGTACTATAGTAATCGGAATGTGGACAACTAATCATGGATACAGAATATTTCCTAGCACATCTAGCATTTGCCCTCTTGGATCTCTTGGATCCCTCATGTTCTCTCCAGAATGTCCAGTACAGTACATACATATATCTACCCCGTGGTCCCCCCGAAAACGAGCTGCGCGCACAGTACTAAAAACAGAAGATCTGATCCGACATCTTCGCCACTGCCCCAGGGGCCTCGAACCCCAGAGACACCAAAGCCTTCTTGGAGGCGTTCACCATCCCCGGTGGTCCGCACAACATGACCTTTGTATCAGGAGACGAGGCAGGCAATCGCTCCTTCATGGTCTCTGCCGTGACATACCCCCTCCCAAATGCCCAAGTCTCCGGTGGCGTATCCAACATGTACCAGATCTGGAGATTCCGAGGATAGCTTTGCGCGAACTGATCCAATTCCCGCCGCAGCAGAATATCGTCTTCCGTGCGATTCGCATAGATCAGACTGACCTCCGTAAGATCGGTCGGGTCCTCGCAGATCGCCCGGATCAGCTGGTACATGGGGGTGATTCCAGTGCCCCCGGCAATCATGCCGATACGCTTACAGATCCCCTGGGTATACTTCATCGCGCCCTTGGGGCCCCGGAGCTGAATCTCGTGGCCAATCTCCAGGTTGGCGAGATACCGTCCCGTCAGCAACCCGTCGGGGTAGCACTTGATCACCAGCTCCAAGACTCCGCGATCCAGGTTGTTCGAGGTAGGAGTATAGGATCTGGAGACGGCCCTGCCGTCGACGTTCGCCTTAATAGCAACATGCTGACCGATCGGCAGTCCGATTACATCCTGCGGGCTGGGGAGCTGCAGCACGAATTTATAGACGTTGGGGGCCAGTTCTTCTTTGCGAATCAGGGAGAGACTCTTGTACTCCTTGGGATCAAGAAATCCCTTGACCAGATGAGGATTTCTTCGAATCCGCTTGCGACATTTGATGTAGGGCGGGTACTTGGTGAAGCCCGACTTGATTTGGGTCATTTGTGATAACTTGGACGCGACCATCGAGCCCACGAGGGTCGCCAGTCCGGCTGCCACGGCAAACCCGGAATAGAAGCCCCCGGAGGTGGACAGCGCATGGGGGGATTGGAGCGAGGGCAAGAGACTTCGAAGCTCGGGAAGTGCCGACCAACTTGCAGGGAGTTTGGCCTGCAAGTGACGGCCATAAAACAGGGTGACGGCCGCCCCGCCGATGGAGAAGATGGTTAGGGCTACAGGCGTGATGGAATCGGCCTTCCCCGGGGCTGTGGGCGGCACAGGGCTCGTGGACTGGATCAATCGGACGGTCTGGGGTCGAACCCGCTCGCGTGCATCTTTCAATGTTCCAATGAGATATGTCTCGAGGATCTCGTCTGCATCCTGTGGATGTCATGTCAACCTTCAAACGTACTGTACATACGTGGTGAATATGACTCCCGTGCATACCTCGGAATGGCCCACGTCCTCATACGCTTCGGTCGCGTCCAGTCCAGCGACATCCATCAGTACTTCTGCCCCGCCAGGATGATCTCGAACATAATCGGTGACATTGTACACTACATCAGGGAGTCTCATCAGCATTTGACTTGTCATGGAAGCCAGCAGTCCACGAGTGAAGGGGGTATGGTACCTTTGCCACGAACAGCGATCCACAAATCATCCCTGGACTTGTGACCAGCAACCTCGTCCGTCGTATATTGTGGTAAGTTCTGCATCGCGAGAGGAGAGTGCGAGAGGAAGCGAAAGAAAGAAACTTCTTAGAGGCCTGAAAGTTCGGACTGAGGTCCCCTGAGCTGATTGACGGGCCAACGGTGCACAGAGACTCTTGTATATTTATAAGGTCCCAGAGCGGCCGTATGCCTTGGGCTTCTAGACCAACACTCTCCCGAACTCTGTCATGGCCCACATCCATGTCACACCCCATGAGCATCATGACCAATTGTCGAGGGCGAAATGAAAAGCTGACCGTCATACCTCGGGATGGAGCCGAGGGGCCCTCCTTCACTGCCGCGGGAGAGACAAAGCCGCGGGGGAGATGGATGCGTCTCCACCGAGGTATATGAGACTTCATTAAGAGTGGAAAATTGATACTGGCATCTACCCAGTTATAAAGACAGGGACAGGTCATTCCCCAAAAGGCCAATCAAGCTCAGATCAACTAGCTTATCATCGCGGCCACACATCATGTCGAACCAGCAATTCTATCTCTTGGGCGAGGCGACCACCTCCGCCAAACACATCACAATTGATGCATCGGCGAACCTGGATCAACTGAAGCACACGGTGGCTGCGTATTTTGCCATTGTGGAACCCAATGGTCAGTCTGACAACGATCATGCTCCGTTTGTCATTAATCACTAACCTCAAGTCAGAGATCGGCTTCCAAACCGACATGGAGTGTCTCGTCGATGTCAGCGACGTCCTTGCGGCTACCGGACCCGTAGCCATTACGATCAATGGCCAAGCAGTACGAGACCCCGACGGTCCCAAAGGCCTCCCTTACGTGGGCAATTATTTTGAGGTTTATCCAGACCATCTGGGTAATCACCAGCGGCTCTATAGCCAGTATGGCCGGATCTTCAAGACCACCAACCTGGGCCGTACCACATACCATACCAATGATCCGCAAATCGCCGCCATCGTCTTCGCCGAGTCGGACTTCTTCTCCAAGAAGATTAACGAAGCCCATCCACTTCATGCCCTGAAAACCCCCTCTGCGGGGGTCTTTCTAGGAGATACCGACACCCCGGAATGGCGCGTGGCCCATAAATTCTTGCCCCCTGCCCTTGGTCCGAAGGCCGTGCGGCATTATGCTCCGACGATGCAGCGAACCGTGGAAGACGCGTTCAAAGTATTTGACGCGCTGGATGAACAAGGCTCCGCCTTCAATGTGTACCAGTACATGTTGAAGCTTGGATCCCAGGCGGTGGGCAAACTCACGCTGGGCCTGGATATGGAGCATTTCACCTCCCCCGATGCTCCCGTGCACGAGATGGTTCACTCCATTGCGGAAATGCTGTCTCTCAACAAGAAGGTCACCTCTCGTGGGGACTGGTACGGCAAGCTTCCCTTCGGGGATCCTCAGCGGTTGAGAAACCTGAAAGCGAAATTGGAGGCGATGGTAGAGCAATCCATCAAGGATGCAGAGCGCGGCGGTGTCACCGACCTGCCTTTACAGGAGGCGGCTTTGCAAGCCTCTAACATGGTTGGTGAGTATTCCTTCGTTAGTCTTCATGATTCCCCCGCATTGTGACCGGGCTAATGCATAAATCTTTCAGACTATGCCATCCGTGCCACCGACAACAAGGGGGAAAAGCTGCCGAAATCGAGTCTGATCTGGGCGCTGATTGTGGCCACCGGGGCCGGATTCACGACCACGAGCTCCCTGCTGTCGTGGTTGATATATGGTCTCGTAACGTATCCAGGGATGCAGGAACGACTGCTGCAGGAGCTGATCGACAACGGTATCACGGAAGACACCGAGCTCACAGCCGAGATCACGGATCGGTTGGTCTTCCAAGACAAATACATCAAAGAGACGATGCGCCTCACCAATCCGTCATTCCAGCCCGGCCGGACCGCCAAAGTCGATTTGATCCTGCCGGGTGGCTATAAGATCCCCAAGGATGCGGTTATTGTGCCGGGTCTGCACCATATCCACAACAACCCCGACCTCTGGGATAATCCCAGCCGGTTTGATCCTGACCGGTGGGATACCCCCCAGGTGAAGGAGAGACACAAGGCGGCTTACATACCTTTTGCCATGGGGCCCCGCATGTGCATTGGTTTCAACTTTGCGCTTCAGGAGGTGAAGATTTTCCTCCCAAAGCTGATCTACCGCTATCAGTTCAGTCAGGAGAATGAGCTCGTGCCCGTGGAGTATGATCCAATGTTCCAACTGATCCGACCGAATAATCTGTACGTGCGCGCGGAACGAAGAGTGAAGTGGCCGCCCCGGACCAGCAACTGAGCTTGAAGGCTGTATTTACATGTACAGAGTTACGTATAGAGTTATCGTTTGCATAGAGGTATGGAGCATTCAATCAAGTAGTATTTGAAAGCCTGAAGCAAGTAATGTACTGTACGGTCGCAGGCGTTCTTGGTGGCGGTCACAAGAAGGTCACGGGAACGTATGCGTACCCTAAGTTGTGCCGCATAAACAGTATACCTAGTTAATCAACATTCGCCAACGCAACGGGCCAATCAATCAAGGCAAGGGGCGACTTCTATGATATGACCGTGTTGCTGACTCTGCCTGACCTGCGTCAGGGAGCGAAGGCTTGGCCTCGAACAAGTGGGATCCATGTTTCAGAGAGGTGGGCCTCCGACCAACGAAAACTTCCATGATTGTCAATAGCACACACATAGACGGCTTGCCGACCTTCCAAGGGAATCCATGGCTTCTGTCCCGCGGGAGTGCCTGCATAAAGTATACACGTATACACGTTTTGACTGTGGACCTAGATGTTCGCAGACCTTACGTGTCTGCATCTTCATCATTTGCCGTGTTGTTGCTGTCTTCACCGCCTGCTTGGCTTCCCACGGTTTGAATATGGGACTGTGTTGTTTCTCCAGCTGGCAGGACCAGAACAACAACCCCATAGACAGTAGACAGACTCATGTATGTTTCTCTCGCTTGTCAAATAGTCCCAACTACGGAATACAGCTAGCCCGATCGCACGATCTGGCTTACCGCAGCGGGGCAGTTCTCACGTTAAACCCATCGAAGAGATCGTGCGTGTCGATCGGCCACCAAGAAGGTTTGCCAGCGCATTTCGACGGCGATTCTGCATGCCACGTCCACTAGTACTTGAACTATTTTAAGCCCAGTCTCCCAAATGGTCAACCCTCCATTCTCGTAACAAGATGATTGGCACACGCCATCCCTTAGTTACAAGTCAATGCAGCATCGCTCTTTGAAGGTGACGTAGGTCTTGGTCTCTGTGGGAAATCGAAAGCTAAAGCTGTTACCTAGTAAAGCTCCACATTCCCCGGGCAATCCCTTTGGCTTTTCTCAGGGCCCACGAGAAGAAGCAAGGAGTAAAGCAATGGAGACCCCAGTCCTCCTCACAGTTCTCACACTTCTCACACTGGTGCTGCCTCTCGGCCTGTATCATGGCGGTTTCATCCGCTCTGGTCCATCAGGAGCACTGCCACTCCCACCGGGTCCGGGTCTCGTGGCCGGACTGACAGCCCTCATCCAGCAACGAGATCTCGCTCCAACCTTCCATGCATGGAGCCAGGCCTACGGCCCGGTGGTACATTTCAAGATCGGCACGCGATCCTTCATCATCCTGGGCACTCGCCAGGTCGCACAGGAATTGCTCGAGAAACGCGCCAGCATTTACAGCTCGCGGCCCCCGTCCGTGTGGCTGGACAAATACCTCCACCAAGGGCTGGCGGCTGCCTTCATGCCGTACGGACACGAATGGCGCCTCAATCGCCGGCTGCACATGTCGCTGCTCAACCACCAATGCACCAACGCTTACCAGCATCTGCAGGATATCCAAAGTAAGCAGCTGATGCACTCGCTCCTCCCACCCGCAGACAGCAGCAACAGCACCACCCCCAAGTTCTCGGACCTCTTCTACCAATACACCGCCAATGTCATGTTCACCCTCGTCTACGGCAAGGGCCAGGGCCGCTCCGACACCGACCACACGCGCCTGGAACAGATCAACGAGATGGCCGTCTTCATTCTCCAGGCCGCCGCCTTCTGGACCAACCTGCTCGACCTGTTCCCCATCCTGGACCGCCTCATCCCCGCCCGCCGCTTCCTCACCTGGCGCACCAAAGCCAGTGCCCTGCACGAGCAGACCAAAGCCATCTACCAGGAGTGCACCGACGGCGCTCTCAGCGCTCCCTGCTGGAATTGGAGCCACGAGATCACCACCAAGTCCGACCTCATGGCCTCTCTCCCCTGGGAGCACATCTGCTACTCGCTGGGCGAGCTGTACGTGGCGGGCATCCACACCACCAAGATGGTGTTGGAGAATTTCGTCCTTGCCAGCCTGCTTTATCCGGCGACCGTCAAACAGGCGCAGCACGAGCTCGATGCTGTGGTCGGCGCCTCACGGCTCCCCACCTTTGCCGACATCCCGGCCCTGCCCTACCTCGATGCGGTCATCTCCGAACTCCTGCGCTGGCGGCCCATCTCCCCGATTGGAGTGCCGCATGCGGTCATCCAGGAGGACGAGTATCTGGGGTACCGGATTCCGAAGGGTGCGACGGTCATCGCGAATCAGTGGGGGTTCAATATGGACGAGGAGGTGTTTGAGGAGCCGCAGACCTTCCAGCCCCAGCGGTATGTCGAGGATCCTGGGCTGCCGGTTTCGGCGTTTGGGTTTGGGAGGAGGTTGTGTCCGGGCTACCGACTGGCGCGGGCCTCGTTGTTCATTGTGGTGGCGAGGCTGCTGTGGGGGTTCGACATTGCAAGAGATGAGGGTGGGGAGGGGGATGAGGATTCGCCTTTGTCAAGGGACTCGGATCCGGGTGCTGTTAAGGCGAAGTTCTGCCTCCGAAGTGAAGACAGAAAGACGATCATTGAGAAAGAGTGGGAAGTAGAGGAGAAGGATGAGGGGGTGATCCTGGAAGAAGTGAGGGCACGGATGGTGGGGGGCTCACGGTGACTGTTGGGATGATGACCACATCCCGCGGGAGTATGTTCATGTCTGTCCCAACAAATACGTGTGCTTTATGGAGTTAAAGGAATAGTATACTATAATAGTATGAGTATAACTAGAGTAGAAGGCATAGCAGCCGCTCTCCCGCGGGATTAAGCAAGCAGTGGATCCAAGCAGAAGCACCACACCTCGGCATGCCGCGGCAGGCCGGATATCGGCATCCCGAATATACCTCAGGAACTACTCCTTGTATGCCACCAGCCCACTATATGAGCAGATCTTATAAATAGCATTTGCTTCTTGGAATCTCGGATCCCTGTCTGTATGCAACGAACCAAACAAGCTTTCCTTCTGCTGACTGCCGAACTTGTAACACATCGTCCTGCACCTACAAAATGCATTCCAGCTGGTCACCACCGCACGACTACCGGAACCGCCCCGTCGCGGTTTTGGGCGCTGGCGTCCTTGGAAGGCGAATTGGTCAGTGTTATTGAGGCTCCTTAACTGATATATGCGCTAACATATGCCATGAATAGGCTGCATCTGGGCCTCCGCGGGCTACGACGTCCACCTACGCGATCCGAGCCCGGAGCAACTCACCTCCGGCATCGCCTACATCCACGAACAAGTCTCTTCCTACGCCAGCAAGACGGGCTGCATCCCAGGCAAAGCACACAGCTTCACCGACCTCGAAGAAGCGGTGGAGTCCGCCTGGCTCATCATTGAGGCCGTCCCCGAAAAGCTGCCTCTGAAGATTGCCACCTTCGCCGATCTATCCGCCCTCGCCCCAAATGATAGCATCCTTGCATCCAACTCTTCTTCCTACAAGACCTCGGAGATGCTGGACCGGGTCCCGGACGCGGTGAAGCCACGGATTCTGAACATGCACTACTACATGCCGCCGCAGTGCATGACGGTGGAGTTGATGACGGACGGCTTCACGCATGAGGCCATCTTCCCCTTTATGGTGGAGCGGTGCCGCGAAGGTGCAACCTCGCCGTATGTCGCACGCAAACAATCGACTGGGTTTATCTTCAATCGCCTCTGGGCGGCGGTCAAACGAGAGGTGCTGACCATTCTCTCCGAGGGGGTGTCCGTCCCCGAAGAGATCGATGCTATGTGGGAGGAGATGTTTATTCGGGGAAGGACGCTGCCGTGCAGGATGATGGATAGTGAGTTGGATGCCCTTCATTGCATCTCCGTCTCGTTATACTAAGTTTGATTGGTGGAACAGACGTTGGCCTCGACACCGTCGCCTTCATTGAACAGCACTATATCCACGAGCGGGGGCTTTCCTCCGAGAGAACCGTGGACTACCTCACCACCAACTACCTCGAGAAAGGTAGATTGGGCGCCAAATGCGCCCTGGGTGGGCTCTATCCCCTGTCTAGCGCAGCCAGCAACAGTGGCAGTGACCCCACCACCCACGATCGCCGTCTCCTCGTATTAGACGTCGGACTCGCCTCTTCGACCGCCGCCTCCTCGATCTCCACCCCTGTCGGACAGATCCTCTCTCTCGCGGCAGACGGGACCGATTCCAAAGTGTTGGTTGCCAACCAGCTCCTTCCTGACGGCATCGCAGTCGATGCCACGACCAACCGCATCTTTTGGACCAACATGGGGGTTCCCGGCCGACAGGATGGTGCAGTCTACTCCTCAGCTCTAGACGGGAGCGACATCCAGACCATCCTCGAACCGGGTGCGATCAACACCCCCAAGCAGCTGACCCTCGACCAGACAGCGCGGAAGCTGTACTTCTCCGACCGCGAGGGCTGCGCAGTCTACCGCTGTAGCCTTGACGGGTCGGGTCTGAAGACTCTTGTCTCACGACAGCGAGGGAGCCAAGGCAAAGGGGTGACTGACGTACGGGACTGGTGGGCAAGCCGGAGATTCTGGCTCGGGGTTTGCATGAGGCGATTGGGGTGAGTCTCGACCGGAAGTCTGGGGATATCTTCCTGACGGACCTCGGGGGTGGTGTCTATCGCTGTGATCGGGAGGGGAAACGGAAGGAGATCTTGTATCAGGAGGATGGGCGTGCGTTCACGGGGATTGTTTGCGTTTGAATGTGGTGAGAGGCAATTATTAACGTGCTATAGATTAGACATTGAGAATATAGTTTCGCTTTTGACCATACAGCACCATTTTCTCGTTTTGCAGGGGGATAATTGGGAAAATGCCACCATTCAAGTGTGATATCTTTCCAGTATGCCACTTGTGGTAGATCATGCATATGAAGGGAGGGGGATGGGATAGGCAACAGTGGTAGCCCTGTAACATTGGCAGCTCAACACCATGCAGATGTCAGCTCGAAGAACGTCCTACCCACTGGCTGCACTCTGTTTCAGGATCGATCTCGTGGCGCAGACGCGTGACTCCGTAGCATAGGCAGATATGAACACCAGCGTAATCTTGCTCGGGCCTTCAGATACTCCGGACGCAGTGGATCAATGCTTGACTCCTCCTTGCTATTCTGCAACAGGGGAATACTTGCGTCACGTCTGCGGCTGCTGAGGGATCAAGGTACAGCAAAAGCCTAATCAGAGATGGAATCAGACGACCCAAGTGACATGGATTCGGGCTCAACATTCGCAACGTTGGTGATCGGCTCGCCCTGCTACAAACGTACTTGATCAGAGCCACCTGATGCGATGCATCAAGGTCCAGCACAAGCTGAAAAATATCCTTTCATTCGACTACGGATTGCCAGGCAGTAAAGCGCGCCCAACCCGGACCCAGCAGCTTTAGAATGGCCTTTCGAGTGAATTGCTCATCACAAGACCCCGTCATCAGACCGGACGCCTACCTTGCCTTCCACACTAAACATGGAAGACTACGATCTTTGCGACAGCTGCCATTAGTTCATAAGAGGAATGCTCCAGTAGCATCAACCTCCGCTGGTCAGCACTTATTGCAAGTTAAGCCCAAGATCAACTGGCCTACCTTCAACATCATACCCGCCTCAGCGTCTAACTGTGATCAGCCTTCCTATACGATGATTTCTGCTGTGAACTCGAGTGAAACCGACGCATCCGAACGCAACCCAAAGGTCATGCCCATCGCCATCATCGGCATGGCCTGCCGCTTTCCCGGTGGCGCGTCCAGTCCCGAAAGTCTCTGGGATCTCTGTGCCAACGGGCAGACTGCCTGGTCTCCGACTCCGAAATCTCGATTTCACGCGGAGAGCTGGTATCATCCGGACAAGGAACATCTAGGGACAGTATGTCAACACTCACCTTGCATGACTCGCCGATCGGGTGGGGAAGACTGTTGAATTTTCTGCCAACAAATCATAGTCATATGTGAAAGGCGCGCATTTCCTCGCGGAGGACATTTCCCGGTTCGATGCTGCGTTCTTCAATTTGATAGCCGACGCGGCCAGCGTGGGTGCCATTCTCGTTCGTGCCTGCAAGTGTAGAGACCATTGACATTTGCAGACAATGGATCCCGAAGTGCGCCTGCAATTAGAGACCGCCTATGAGGCCCTAGAAAGTGCAGGTCTCCCCCTCGATCAAGTGGCTGGCTCTCGCACCGGCGTCTATGCAGGCACCTGTTTCCGAGATGACCATGACAGCTTGTTGCGCGACCCCGATACTCTAGCTCGGTCCTTCCTCACGGGTAATGGCGCAGCAATGATCGCGAACCGGATCTCCCATTTCTTCGATCTCCGCGGGCCCAGTCTGATGGTCGACACCGGGTGTTCGACGACGCTGACGCTGTTGCATCTGGCATGCCAGAGCCTCCGGGCGGGCGAGTCAGACATGGCCATCGTGGGTGGCTCAAATATCCTACTCAACCCGGATATGTTCATTGCCGGTTCAAATCTTAGCTTGTTGTCGGCGGAAGGGCGCTGCTTCGCCTTCGATGCTCGAGCCACGGGCTATGGACGTGGGGACGGAATTGCCAGTATTGTCATCAAGCCCCTGATAACAGCAGTCCGAGACGGTGACCCAATTCGTGCTGTGATTCGCAACTCGGCCGCAAACCAGGATGGCAAAACAGCGACTCTGACTTCGCCCAGACAGGAGGCACAGGAGGTCTTGATGCAAGAATGCTATGAGATGGCTGGTCTCGATCCGCGCGACACCGATTTTGTTGAAGCCCATGGGACAGGCACGCAAGCGGGCGATACCATTGAAGCTCGTTCTATTGGGCGCGTGTTTGGCCTCAGACGTAGCACTGAGTGCCCGCTATTGATCGGCTCGGTGAAGACGAACATCGGCCATACGGAAGCTGCTAGTGGTCTAGCGGGTGTTATCAAAGCAGTCATGGCCATGGAGAAGCAGGCTATTCCTCCGCATCTGAACTTCGAGTCTCCGAACGAGAACATCGCATTTGATGCATTAAACTTGAAGATTCCCCTCAGTCTGCAGGAATGGCCTTCACTGTCGCTGCGGCGGGCATCCATTAACAACTTTGGTTATGGAGGTGCGAATGCTCATGTTATTATAGAAAGCCCAGAGATACTGCAGCGGAGTACCCCTTTCTCGGGAAGGGTGAACACCTCAAACCCTAAGAAGCGGTCTCGTGTGTTTGTGCTCAGTGCCAAAGATTCCGGAGTTGCTCGCAGAATGGGCGAGAATCTCTGCGACTATCTCGCGGCCAGGATCCGTGAAAGCGAGGGAAGCGAGGAAAGCGAGGAAGAGTTGCTCGATCAGCTGGCTTTTACCCTCGGACAGCGACGCACCCGGTTTCCTTGCACCATAGCCTGGAGTGGCTCGTCGATCACTGAAGTACACGCCACCATCGATGCCCCAGGTTTGACAACCCAGCGCAGTATGCGTGTGCCACGCGTGGGAATGGTATTCACTGGTCAAGGCGCTCAATGGTTTGCCATGGGTCGCGAGCTGCTCGACGCTTACCCGGTCTTCTGTGATGCCATACACGAGGTCGACGCTTGCTTGAAGTCAATGGGTGCTACGTGGTCTGCCCTGGAGGAACTGCAGCGAAATGCCGAGGAAAGTCGTCTTAACCAGGTCGCGTATAGTCTGCCACTGAGCGTGGCTATTCAGCTTGCTCTAGTCGACCTGTTACGTTCTTGGGGCGTCTATCCTGCAGGGGTCACCGCTCATTCCAGTGGAGAGGTCGGTGCTGCCTACGCCGCCGGAGCCATCACCCTGAAAGGCGCATTGGCAATCGTGTACATTCGAGGCGTTCTGACCAGTCAGTACCAACAACTCCTTGATCGTCGAGGAGGCATGGTCGCGGTGGGCCTAGGACGTCAGGATGCTGAGAAGGCGCTGGCTGAGGTTCGATCCGGCAAGGCCATCGTCGCCTGCGTGAACAGTCCGTCTAGCGTGACCATCTCGGGCGACGAGTGTGCGATTGAGGAAATCAAGACACTACTCCATGGCCGTGGTGTCTTTGTGCGTCGTCTTCATGTCGAGGCAGCCTATCATTCGCACCACATGCTGCCGCTGGCTGAGGCGTACCGAGCCCAGCTGTCGCGATTCCTCGAGCTGAACCCCGTAGTTGACACCGGCATCATCTACTCGTCCCCAACCACGGGGGGAAGGATCACGTCGGCTGCAGAGATTGCTCACCCCGACCATTGGGTGCGTAACATGGTGCAGCCGGTGGAGTTTCTGAGCTCGTTGCGTAACTTGTGTCACGATGATTCTGACGCCACCAGGACCGCTATTGACATGCTTGTTGAGGTCGGCCCGCATGGCGCTTTGTCTGGTCCTATTCGGCAAACGTTGACGTTACCTGAGATGAGTAGTGGGGGAATCACCTATGCTACGTGTCTGTCGCGTGGCCAGAACGCTGTCCAGACCATGCATCAGCTCGTCTGCACTCTTCTGCAAGCGGGCTATCCTGTTGACCTGGAAGCCGTCAACTTCCCCTGCGGCTGGAGCACGCTGCCCGTCTTGACCAACCTTCCACCCTACCCGTGGAACCACGAGACCTCATACTGGGCAGAACCTCGTCGTAACGAAGAACTCCGCCATCGAACTGTCATCCCTCACGATCTTCTTGGGGTTCCTGCACCAGGATCGACTCTGACCACGCCCACGTGGCGACATATAGTCCGCCCTCGTGGTATCCCTTGGGTGCGCGACCACATCGTGCAGGGAGAAATTGTCTATCCCGGGGCGGGGTTTATGAGCATGGTGGTTGAGGCACTGCGACAGTTGCAATCACCAGCCCAACCCATCCATGGCTATGAGCTGCAGGAGATTCGAATTCACAAGCCACTAATCCTGGAAGACTCAGCGGAGGGAGTAGAGGTACAACTGTCCCTCCGTGCATGTAGCGATCAGGTTCGTCAAGGACAGGGGTGGTATGAGTTCTTGATCGAGTCTGTCAAACAGATGAATGGCTCGTCGACGTTGCATTGCGAGGGGCTCTGTTGTACCTCAGTTCTGGCTCAGAGTGCCGGTTGGATAGGCCCTCCTGCTCCTACTGCTGCGCCATTACCAGTACCTCCCAGTACGTGGCGTACCCTTGACCCCGCGGATATGTACAGGATGCTAGACGCCGTAGGTCTGTGCCTCGGCCCTGTCTTCCGGAATCTGGTGTCAGCAAAATCCGCTCCTGGATACGCGCAGTCAGTGATTCAGGTGGCCGATTCGGCGACGACAATGCCCCAGCAATACCAGCAACCCCACATCATTCATCCTACCACTTTAGACGCAGTCTTCCATGCAGCCTACCAGACTCTTCCCGTTGGGGGAAGCGAAGAGCGCGCCGCAATGATCCCGACATCTATTCAGGATCTTTACATTTCCGCGGACTTGACAGCGTCCCCAGGTCACCGGTTCCACGCGAATTCGACCTTGGTAAGGGTAAGCAGACGCGGGTTCGAAACCTCAATTCGGGTCACCAACACAGGCGCGGAGTCCGAAAAGTCGGTTCTCACTGTCCAGGGGCTCTGGTGCCAGTCCTTAGGTCCGCATCCTGCGATGCGGATGCCCGACGACAGACTCTGCTATACCTCGGTCTGGAAGCCAGATATTGATTTCGTCCGACCTGAGCACTTGACTGAGCCAGATGCACCAAGCGGGACCCATCCCCATCTTTCTCAGCTACAAACCGCGGCTGTCATGTTCATTGTGGATGCTTTGCATCAATTTCAAGGTAAAGATCTTGTTGCATCTGAGCATTCCAGTTACTGGAAATGGATGACAGACGTTGCAGAAAGGGCTCGTCCGATTCTCGACATCCTGGGGGTTACCGCGCATGGAATGGCAGCGCTGACACAAGAGCTGAGACAGTGTGTCGAGGGAAGATTACTGTGTCGATTCGGAGAGAAGCTTCCTGATGTCCTGTCTGGAATAGCCCAGGCGAAAGACATCCTGCTAGAATTCATGGCCGAGAACCAGGCTGAGTGTTGTTCTGTTTCAGAGAGACTGGAATCGGTATTACTCGGCTGCTCGAGCTTCATGGCCACAAACGTCCTCGGGCCAGGATCCTCGAGGTTGGAACGGGCAATGGTGCCAATACACGGAGATTTATCAAGACCTTGACCAAGGACGATACGCGACTGTTTTCTCGCTACGAGGTCACTGCCTCTAGTGCAGGACTGGTCAAGAACGCGGATACGGTCCTCAAGGATGAGGCAGACATCGAGTGCAAGGCTCTAGACTTGAACGCGGAGCCTGATGCCCAGGGATATGCCCGGAGAAGCTACGATTTGCTTATTCTTTCCGCATCAGCTTTGTTGACGGTGAAGGAAATGGTTCAGACCCCCAGCTCACTGCATGCTCTTCTTGCTCCTGGTGGGAGATGCATCCTCTGGGGCCCCAGCCTGGGCGATGGTGCGTTGCAGACTATTTTCCGACTTTTTCCAGGATGGCAGGCCAGTTTTCATGCCAGTGGCCTGTGGAAGGAGCTCTGTGTGCAGGCCGGTTTCGAGTCGGTCAGCTCCCACCTCCAGCCAGATCTCAACGCAGACGGGTACCAAGGAGAAGTAGTCGTTGCGACGGCCAAGACAGACGTGACATCTGCCACTCAAACAGAGGTTCTGCTCATTTCTAGAACCAACCCGCCGGAAGACTGGCAGCAAGCACTTCAGCACGGGCTAGCTGCTGAATTTGTGTCTGGCGTCTCCGTTGTCTCCTCGCTTGAAGAGGTTGTTGCCGATGGCAAAACTTGTATCGTCTTAGACGAGCTTTTTCAGCCAATGCTGGATGACCCTACTGCTGAGCAATTCCATGCCCTTCAACGCGTGCTCAGCAGCTGTCGGGCTACAGTGTGGGTATCATGCGGTGCACAATGCAATGCGGAAGAACCTCTGAACAGTTTGCATCAAGGTCTCCTCCGCACCCTGCGCTGTGAGAATCCTCTTCGCCGATACGTCTCGGTGGACTTGGACCCCAATGCCCCCGTGTGGTCTCTCTCAACTGCGACTGATATCGCACACATTGTCCGCAACACATTGGCAGCATCCTCGGCTCCTCAGTCAGAAACCGAATACGCTGTGCGGGATTCCGCGATCCATATCTCACGGGTATACGAAGACCAACAGGAGGCCCAGCTGGTGGGCACCACGCGGCCTCAGGCCCCCGAGATGCGGCCTTGGTCGACCCCTGGCCAGAACATTCGGCTGGAAGTTGCCACCCCGGGTCTGCTCAACAGCCTTGTGTTTACGGAAGATCCCACTATCGACGAGGCTCTTGCCGACGACTGTGTGGAGATCGAGCCATGCGCTTTCGGACTCAATTTCCGGGACATCATGGTTGCGCTGGGTCAGCTCGACGAAACGCGGATGGGCTTTGAATGTAGCGGAGTGATCACCCACGCCGGACCGGTCGCACGCGCCGCTGGCTTCACTGCTGGATAGCGGGTGTATGCCTTCATTCTCGGCTACTTCGCAACCAGGGTGCGTATCCCCTTCACCAACGTGGCCCAGATGCCCGCGGAAATGGACTTCCTCACGGCAGCCTCCATCCCCCTAGCATTTATCACCGCCTATCATGCCCTGGTGGATCTGGCACGTCTCCAGCGCGATGAACGAGTGCTCATCCACTCCGGCACGGGGGGTGTCGGCCAAGCCGCCATTATGGTCGCGCGGTGGATCGGGGCAGAGATCTTCGTGACGGTCGGATCGGAGCACAAACGCGACTTCCTGGTAGAGGAATACGGGATCCGCCCGTCGCACATCTTCAGCAGCCGCAACCGTTCCTTTGCGAATCATCTCATGTCGGCGACCAAGGGGAAGGGGGTGGACGTGGTGCTCAATTCGCTTGCGGGCGCTTTGTTGCGCGAAACGTGGCAGTGCGTGGGGATGGTTGGACGATTCATCGAGATCGGTAAGCGAGATATCGAACAGAACAGCATGGTAGAGATGGGACCGTTTGGGCGGAGTACGATGTTCGCGTCGCTGGATCTGATCACGCTCGGGGAACGGAGAGGTAAGGAGGTGCAACGGATCTTGGGAGCGATCAATGGATTGATGGAGAAACGGGAGATTCGACCGGTCAGGCCGATCACGCGATTTGACATGGGAGACATTGAGAAGGCATTTCGCACGATGCAGACCGGGCAACACGTGGGGAAGATTGTGATGGAGGTAAAGAAGGAGGAGGAGGAGGAGGAGAAGGTGAAGGTGAAGCTGCAGCGGGCGGTGCGACCGGTGGTAATGCTGTCACGTGAGGAGACCTATCTAATCGTCGGCGGTGTGGGGGGAATCGGGCAGTATTTCGCCCAGCGGCTGGTGGTGGAAGGCGGTGTCCGCCATCTCCTCCTCCTCTCCCGATCCGCTGCTTCGGCTTCTACTTCTACATCTACTACCACCACCACAACTAAAACTCCTCCATGGCTTGCACATCTACGACACACCACTGGGGCTTCAATTGTGCTAGTCAGTTGCGACGTCACTAATGCGACTCAGCTGCAGCCGGTTCTACAGCAACATGCCTGCCACCTACCGCCCATCCGTGGCGTCATTCAAGCCGCCATGGTGCTGAAGGTACGTATGTAGATCGATCCGTCAGCATCAACAGATCACAGAAATCAGCACTAATCTTACTCATCAACTCTAGGATGGAATCTTCGAGACTATGACCCGTGATGACTACCTCGCCGCCATCAAGCCCAAAGTCCAAGGATCGTGGAATTTGCATACTCTTCTCCCCCCCGACCTTCGCTTCTTTATTCTTCTCTCCTCCATCAGTGGGTTCGGTGGCAACGCAGGCCAGGCCAACTACGCTGCTGGGGGAAGTTATCAGGATGCATTGGCCCGCTACCGCGCAAGTCAGGGTCTCCCCGCCGTCTCCATAGACTTGGGAATGGTCTCATCCGTCGGCGTCGTCGCAGAATCGAAACCCCTCACGCATCACCTCGAGAACCTCGGACTACGCGCCGTGTCCGAGCAGGAGGTGTGGGCCTTGGTCGCGTCCGCCATCCGCCATCCCATCCGAACCCCAGAGACTTGTCACATCGTCACCGGGCTACCAAGGGGTTTGGTCCGGTCGGAGGCTACTGCGGGCTGGAACCGCGATGCCAGGTTCGCCATTCTTGAGCAGCAAACCCCCTCTTCTTCTGGTCCTGCATCTCGTTCCTCACCGGAAGCCGGTCTGAGAGACCATTTGGCTGCCACTACCACTTTGACTGAAGCAATCTTGGTCATCGAAAACGCCTTGGTCACGAAATTGGCCGAAATGTTCAGTCGCATCCCAGAGGGGATTGATCCCTCCTTGCCTCTCGCGCAATTCGGCGTCGATTCCTTAGTGGCGGTGGAATTGCGCAATTGGTCGGTTGCGACGGTGCAGGCGGATTGCTCCATCTTCGATGTCATGCAAGCGGTTTCGGTGACCGGGCTCGCAGGGAAGATGGCGGAGAAGAGTCAGTTTTTCAAGCTGTAGAGGGTGGGGAAATCAATGCATTTTATGGATACATCTATGCTACCATCAAGTCAATCCGAAGAATATGTGTGCGCTGACCACGTCGTCTCTATAGTTGGCTCAATCTAAATCCAAATGCCAAAACTCAAACTCTTTTAACCCCATGAACTCCTGACTCGAAGCCCGTCTCAAATGGGCGAAGATGATCCTAAGCTTCCTGAGGAGCTTTACCAGGCACGACCCGCTCGACAGAATCCGGTCGATCGGGGTCAAGGTCCAGTGTCATGTTGGTGAAACCGCGATGTCGTCGCTGCCCGCTCCGCAGGCTATAACTACTCAAAGCCCTCTCCCGACTACCACTGCTGCTCCACGAGCCAGAGAAAAACACCTGGCGGAAGGATGGTACGCAAGCCGTGACAATAATCAGACTGGCTTCAACGTTGCTGTAGGACGGTCAGCACCCTGCCATCACCACGCGAATTCATCATCACCTACATCCACAACACCATAGCCCCGAGCCGATAGGATTCGTCGTTGGTATGCAGCATTGGGACGACCGACACCAACCGCATACAACTGGTAACCAGGGACCTACCCACGATCATGCATTCGTCAGTAGCTGCAGTGCGACCGACGTAGACGAGGAAGGACGAAGCATACAGTCCGCCAAGCCCAAACATGCAGGCCACCCCCACGCGCTTCTTGGGCGCCATGTTGAGCCCCACCACCACCGGGAGAGGCGTGATCACCAAGACAATGTCGATGAAGATACTGGCGCACGTGCCGGCCAAGAAAATCGAGGCCCGGCTGATGCACTGCCCCTCAATGGCTACGTCCCAGGCCTTCTGGATCGGGTTGCAGCCGAAGAGGAACAAGCATTCGAGAATGACCATGTAGGATATGACAAAGATCGTGAAACTCCACAGGATGATTCGCCAGCTGCGCTGCATATCGGACAGGCGATAATAGAGAATGATGAGGCCGATTTTGGAGAGTCCGAGGGCTGGGATGTACATGACTGCGCCAGCCATGAGAACCTGCTTGGCCATCAATGAAGGGTGCTAGACGAACCAGGCACGACTGGAACTCCGTACCTTCAGTGACTTGTTGTAGTCTTCTACTGTGAGCTCCCATTGATGGATACCAAGCCCAGCGTGAGTGTATCCGTCTGAAAACCCCGGTGTGTTGTTAGCGATCCATCTCCGGGAAGCGGGCAGACACTGCGGAACACCTCACAGAGTAAGACGGATTGTGTGATGGCTGCGAACATCTGCACCATGAACATTCCAAATCAGTCGACGATGCCAGTCGTCTAGTCACCGACACTCACCCATGAAAGCACGAGAACAGCTAATGATCCGTTGGTTAGATGTGATTACCCGACGCATCCATGCCACTTACTGTCATCCAGCATCCATTTCCTCACCACCACCAGCCGGCTGTAGATGCGCACCAGCAGAGAGATGGCACTGGCAGTCGTCCCTACAATGACGACCACGCGATTTGCCGTGTGCAGATGTCGTGTAGGGTGCGCAAAGTCGGGCGTGACCCCGGCAGGCGGTGCGATCACTCCAGTCTCATTGAGGGTCATGGTTGGTTACCACCATTTGCGTTCGATAGCTCGACGAGCATTCTTTGAAATTTCAAAGAAAGTGAGGAAGGACTGAAAATACAAATCCAGTCACCAGGCGCTCAATGGCCAGGGTTGACCTAGTCCAGCCCCTGGACTAAGATTTTTAGCTGATGCCCGACACCTTCCGCGCATGGTAGCAGGCTGGAACTAGATCCGAGTCTGACCTCAGTACGCGACAGCTAAGCCCTGGGTTTGCGCCTGATCTGCACACCCTACGGCACGTTGCAGTTGGTTTAATCTCGAGTTAATCTATCTTCCACACTTGGCGTGGAACAACTTCGGCCATGCTCGTGCGTTGACTACTTGCTCCCTGTTCGGGCCTGAAGGATTTACTAGCTTAAGGTGAAGATATCGATGATATCGACAGCAGGGATGTCGAGGTAAAAATAAGCACCGTGTGATCGCATGGATCAATAACGAAGATCTTGCCGTCGGGCAAAAACGGCTTGGTGACCTTATACCGGAAGTTGCTATCAGCTAGGCGTAGGGTGTAGTATGATCAATACTCCAACCTCATCTATAAAATCTTCGTGGCCCTCAAACATGGAGCTTGGTCATCATCTGTCCATTGCTGCCTCGCCATCGACAGCGGCCCCATAAGATCATCATGGGTCTATTTTGAGTAGACAGCCGCTCATTGTTCATGCCTCACGCCCCCATGCACATGCTCGAGCATAATTCTTTGTGCATGTGCGGTACACCCATACTCCGGGATCAGGGCCATGCAGACGTAAACCAAGGCGTCGATCCACCCGATGTCTCATCCTGGACTGTACCGGTCGAACCTAAATTGATTTGTTGATTCATTGAATCAACGGTTCCGCCCTTCCGCTGCGGCACGGTTCGTTTGGGATACTCAATCCGGCCGATGATTGCCAAACTTCGGGCATTCTTCGGAGACTTATCACTCCCAGTGTGAGTGGATAGCTAGCTATAAGCTAGTTTTAAAAAAAGGGTCAGTACTTTTGTCAGGATCAGGTCGAAGGTCTGTCTGCAGCATAATTATTATTTCAAAGAGTTTGTTTACTGCGGAACCGGCCCCAAAAAGACCGCGGGGCGGGTAAACCATGCGCCCGGAGGAACTGGCCACCGCCTTTCTCTCCGCTCGGTTCTGCCCGTCTTTTCAGCCCCAATGCTTCAATGATGTACAACAAATAACTTAGTTAACTACATAGTACAGTACTCTCATCTCTCCAACTCAGCCTGCTTCGCTATGCTATCGACCAGCGACAGCTTAAACATAGACAGCAACACAACTCACAGCCGAGCATTCGGCAGAAATTCTCCTCGCGGTGGACGCTCGCTTCCTGCATGGTATGGCTATCTATGCCTCTGGAGTGTCTGCACACAATGTGAGCTAAGGCCAGATATTCCACCGTACTGCCAGTGAGCGATGCCGCAATAAACACCAGAAATGTGAGTCAGAATGGAATCACTCTTGACTTGAGAGGTCTTTGTACTCAGTTGTGATGTAGGTGATCTTGCTGTCAATCGCAACACTTGCTCCCCTTGCGAGCGAGCGGGTCTGCTTTGCAGCCAGAGTCGTCAGCCAGACCTCCGCATCAAATTGGTGGATATACCATCGTCCAAGCGCAAACGCCGCAAGTCTGCTCCTGGGCGGACCAGCGCGAGACTTAAAGTGGTTCAACAAGCCACTCGATCGGAACTGGTGGACGCCGGTGAGGACGGCCCTGGCAACAGAAGCTCCGCAATCCCACCGACTCAGTGTCCTCAAAAGCGTTCTCTAAAGCGACCGCTTGCATCGCAGAATCAAGGATCAGCAGTTCCGTCCGACCATGACCCTGACCCGTCAGTCTCAGCCCCTGCGTCGACCGCCTCGCCGCAGTTCTGGCCACTTTCCAGGGAAGAGGCCCGGCTGGTGAAGTATTTCTTCACCAATTTAGTGTCGTGGGTAAGCCAAGTGCCCGATCGCACTTATGTGGATTACAATAATGATATTGGCCGAGCGTAGTTCGACTATTGCATTCCTGACAGGCACTTCCAAACCGTTGTGGGGGCCACCGTTACCAAAGACCCGTCCATCCTATTTGCCGTTTTGGCAATATCTGCCCGACATCGGGAGTTGACGATGGGGATCAGCTCCTGCAATTCGCATGAATATGAGGGGCGATGCCTTGAAGTTCTGATCCCGAGTCTCAACGATACGTCCAAGGCTTTGGACGATAGCGTGCTGGCCTCCGCCATGCTCTTAAGATTACTCGAAGAAATGTCCGGTAGGTGTTGGGTCTTGTCCCAAGTACCGGCCCAACTGCTGACTTTAGCATAAGAGCCAACCGAAGAACAGGTCTTCACATCGCATGCGGTTTCCACCCCGATTTTGCTCCAGATCAAGGGTGGTAACGTCCGACCATCGGGATTCAGTGATGCAGCCATGATTGTGGCTCTGCGGCAAGAGATCGTCATTGGCAACATGGTGAAACGAGCCGTTGAACCCAGCCTTGCCTCCTGCAATGCAAATTGGTCATTGGCGCCCGCTGACGATGCTACGTGGACATATCGCATGATTGCACACGCAGCACGGGTCACCACCTTTGCCTACGGTAACGGACCCAAAGCCAAGTTGGAGTGGGATCGACTGTGGCAGTATGTACTGGACTGGGAACAGCGCAAGCCCGACTCATTTCAGCCGATACACTATTCACATCGAACGCAATTGTGGACCTTTCGCCTTCGCCCGGAGAATCCGGGAGATGCACCATCCGCCAGCGCGAACGGGGACAGCTTACTCCCGGTGATCTACTACACCTACGACTGCCCGATTGCAGGCCAGCAATATCTCCAACTGTCTCGCATCTTATTACTGGCGCATGACCCCCGCCTGCCCAGCTTAGGCATGGGGCGCGCTCAGTATCTGCAGAAGCAAGAGGAGGAGATGCGTAACGCGGTTCGCGTCATATGTGGGATAGCCATGTCGAATCCGGAATATATGCCCGCCAAGCTGACCGCGGGTCTGGCAATCGCATTGGGTGGTGAGCTGTTCGACGATCCCGAAGAGACTCGAGAGCTGATGCATCTGGTTGCTGAGGCCGAGCTGCATGTGGGGTGGCCATGCTTGAGAGTGAGCCATCGCCTCCGAGCTTTCTGGGGTCTCGAAGGCAACCTTGAATGATGCATGGAGTCGGACGGTTTACACCACAAAGGGAAATTTCGGTCCGGGCGCAGCTTATGTATTGTAACATGAGTTAGTAATCGGGATGAAATGCCATTCTTGGTAATTTTCTCCCGGGTTGCCCTATACAATGCACCACTAGGTATATTATGGATGGCCCAGCAACATCAACTTTCGTTCTCAATTCACCTCTCACCCTGGCAACTTATACGATCTGAATCCTCATCATGCCCCATCCCGAGACCGACTTTCCAGACCTATACGTCAACGATGGCCAACTAGACCCTCAACGCACGGGTCTGCTCGAAGCAACCTGTCCGCGTACCACTCCCATGGCTGAGATGCGGCACCGATTGGAACGAGACGGGTATCTCTACCTGAAAGGGCTTCTGCCTCGCGCCGATGTCCTTGAGGCAAGGAGGAAATATTTCGAGATGCTTGCGCCGACCGGGATTCTGGATCCCCGGACCTCCCCAATCGAGGGGATCTTCGATCGCTCTCAGGACGCCACCGACTTCCCCGGCTTTGGAACCGGTCGCCACGGCACCGGAACCACCACGTCCGATACCTTCATGATGCTGGCCCTTCGTGCCCATGCTGAAGACTGGTATCGCAATGATCTCTGCAAACATCCGGCTCTCATCGCCTTCGTCGAGGACTTCACCGGCTGGGGCAAGAGCACATGGGCTTTGGAGCGGACTATCCTGCGGAATAATCTCCCTGGAAATCCAGCGACTGGGGTACACTACGACTATATCTTCTTGCGGCATGGGGAAGACTCGGTCTTGACAGCGTGGGTTCCGGTCGGGGATATCGCCCTCAACGGGGGCGGGTTGATCTACCTTGAAAACGGTCTGTAGTTGCTGGAGCTGGCCATCGATCGCTTCGAGCTAACACGACCAGGCCACGTCCTAGGTAGGGCCACCGAAGGCCAGTTTACTAGCAAGGCCCAAGCGGCAGGACTCTCAGAAGAGGAGGCCAAGACCGCGTTCAACCAGAACATGATGTCCAATGGCATGCTCAGTCAGGATCCGAGGCATTTTGGTGAGGAGCACCAACGCAGGTGGCTTGTTTCGGCATATGAGGCGGGGGATGTGGTCTTCCATGATTCCTACATGGTATGAAGGCTCTTGCGAGATTGCAGGATGCTCGCTGATTGCCCCGTCAAGATTCATGCCTCGACCTTGAACCACGACGAGAATGGTGTCATTCGCCTCGGAACGGACTTGCGGTTCGTTGATGGGCGTGGAGGCTGGGATACGGTCAGCCCGGCCCTTCAATTCTTTTCTGTCCTACACTGACTGTTTCCCATAGCGATGGGCCAGCATCTACAGGGATGATGATGGGCTTTGACTGTGTAAACAGATTTTGTTCGGTCGCGGCCTTCGTTCCGCAATCTGGGCTCAGAGAGACCGAAGACGGCCGATAACACGAGGCGAGCTGAAAGGGCAAGGTTCAAACCGCGGAGGGAGAATGCATTAGGTCGTTGGTTCACACTGGTGGTCTATCATAGTTCTTTTTTTTTTCTTTTTTTTCTTTTTTTTTTCGATCTATCTGTTGACTTCCTTCAAGTAGTTTTCTGGTCTTGCAATGTTCGAGAGTTGAAGATATGCGAGGCATTGAAGCATTGTGAGCACTCAGGTGGACTATATATTATAAGAAACAGCCAAGTTTTAACAGCCGGCCTGCTGGCCCAATGGTAAGGCGCTTGACTACGAATCAAGAGATTGCAGGTTCGAGCCCTGCGTAGGTCATTCTTTTTGCTCCCCTAGACTCAGTCTAGTTCTCCCCTCTTACTCCTTTTTTCCCACCTTTCCCATAAGAGATGGGTATGTCCTTCTCTAAAGCCTCGCAAATTGCCTCGATATGTAACTTCTGGCTTGTAGTCAAATATTGTGCCATCAGATAGTGGAATTATCGCATGCTACCCGACTTATATATCTTACGGAGGATCAGCCCGAACAGTGTCACCACGCAGCAAGCAGCACCGACAATATTGAGCAATATTCATTCATCTCTTTCACTCAAACAAACAGCAACACTACCGATTGACTATAAAGCCCCGTGCGATAGTTGCCGTCCTCAGCCAACGAACGCTCACTTCAGAACGCTCGCCATGACCACCACCGGATGACCCAACTCTACCCCCTCCTGGTGCAATTCCAAGGCCGTGACGGCATCGATTCGCTCTGAGAGTAACTCCCGCTCAATCTGTAGCGCCCGGAGAGCAGCGCCCGCCGGAGTCCGACCGTGAAAGATGCATCGGAGAGTGGTGGTGCGATAGAAGTAGAACTGCTCCGGAAAGCCGCGTCCTGTGTGTCAGCATGCGTCTCACCAGCCCTGTAACCAGAGTACGATCAAGAGACTCGGAACCCACCGGACCCAATCCCTGCTGCTGTTGGGCTGCATAACCACCGATCACCGAGTCAGGCTCACTCTGCACTTTCCAACTCATGGAGAGGATCCGTCCTGCAAAGCCGGCCGTGTCAGCGAGAGCGAGGATCGTTGCGATCGGCACACGACCGCCAATACTGGACAAGATGACCCCGGACGCGCTGAGGAGGCTGAACGCGCGAGCCTGAACGAGGCTGGTGTAGTGCAAGTCGAGAAGCGCGGAGGCGACGAAGGGAGGAATCTGATAAGGTAGATCGGCGCCAGAGAAGTACGTCGACGATGTCTGATCCTCCAGGAGGGTGGCCCCCTCTGGGAGGGGAATGTTGGGCAAGTTCCTTGGGGCATGCGTTAGGTTGTAGGTCACGAAGAAGCGTATGGGAACGAGGTGAGCACACTCATAGATCAGGTCGAAGACTTGTTGTCCCTTCAATGGCTCCAAACAATACCCCGTCAAGGCAGTAGCCTCGAGAGCCACCGCTTGAATCGTCTTCCGGGCGTCATGAACCGCGGAGATCAGATTCAATTTGGCGGTTGCGACCACCTCGGGCGATAGGTCGGTCATGGTGATGCTGGTCAGCTCAGGGAAAAAGACCTCGAGGGCGCCCACAGCATCGGTTCCGGATCCAGTTCCAATCGTGGCGAACCGACGAACGGGGCTGTAGCCAGCGAGTTGGAAAGATCGGAAGGCCTGGAATGCTGCCATCACCGCCCAGTCTGCGGTGGGTCTCTCGACCTAGAAAGTGGGAAGTGGAAGGCATGAGCATTGTTCTGACTGTCAAACATGAACATAAGCTTTTTACCTTGGGTTGATAGCTGAGATCTGAAAGACTGATCTTGAAGGCAGGCGAGACATGACGAGGCTTCACCCCATAGAAGGACTCAAAGTGGATAGAGAGATCATTGCGAGCCTTGGGCACCAGGTCAATGGTAGCCCTAGACAAGTCGTCAGCAACAAGTATCTTCTCCTCCAGAACCGCAGTAGACATGCTGACAAGTGGGTAAACTAAATGGTGTTACAACCACATCGAGCATCTCAGACCTCAAAGTCGGGCTGACAACAACATTAAGTATCAATAGCACCTGTCAGAAGGCGCCCTCTGCTTCGTGTTCATATTACTCCGAGATGTCGCGTTCAGGAAATAAGCATATCACCGTTGTTGTTGTTGTCTATTTCCCCGGACCGAGTGTGCCAGGCATGTCATCTTCATGTCTTGATGGAGGCTTCTGGTGCGGCTGACGTCTCTTAAGGTGGGATGCCCGAGGTAAGTAACCCCGGAAAGTTTCGCTATTGGATACTCTCCTGAGTGTCACAGAACGCTCGGATCCTCCGAGTCGAAAGGGCATGCAAGTGATTTAGTTGATACAATACGAATGATTGATTCCATTTCGGTAGCAGGGAGAACACACTGGCAGGGCGCACACCGGCCGGGGAAACCGCGGACCGAATGTTTGCTGTTGACGCCACCATCCAAGAAACTATTGATTTATAGCTTCGAAAAGACTGCAGCTTAGCGTCTGCACCTGCAGCCCTCCAAGCGACGAAGAAGCAAGCGAAGCGAATGGTTCGTTGCCAAGCTGCCACGATGCAGCCCCAGATCCCAAGGCAACGATTGCCGAGCCTGCTTTGGCCCAGACCATGCGGGGATTCCCTTCTTCTCAGCTGCGAGCTCAAGCGCCTCTGCCTGGCAGTTGCACTCCCAGCCAGTCGCAACCGATCGCTTGTCTCTTTCAAACCCACTTTGGGCTGCCATGGACTTCTAGGGAGGTTTGGTCGAGCCGGTCTGTTTGACAAGTCGGAGGAAGGAGGGAGGAGGGCGGACGGCTGTTAGTTAGGGCTTCTTGCAGAACATGTCGAGGACAGGACTATAAAGCGCGATGAGTTGCCTGCACCGATGGAGTCCGTTTCTTCTCTCATCGCGCTCACAATGCAGCCTCCAGTGTCCTCCGAGGTACAGTGCTCCCACCTGGAGGTCCCCGATGCCAAGTTGTACTATGAAGTACGTGGTCAAGGTCCCCTTCTCCTGCTCATGGCCGGGGGCAACGGCACCGCAGCCTTCTTCGCATCTTTCGCATCTCTGCTGTCATCCCACTTTCGAGTAGTGACGTACGACCGACGAGGATTTTGGCGGAGTCCTATCAAAGATGCGACCAGCTTCGACGCATCCAGACTGTTAAAGGCGAACGTCGAGGATGCTGCTGCCCTGATCCAACACCTCTCACCCAGCGCATCGGCTATTGTTTTCGGATCCTCCTGGGCAGCCAACATTGCTATGAATCTGCTCAATGCCCATCCTCAGCTGGTTCGCAAGGTCGTTATTCACGAGCCTGTCCTGGGGAATCTGTTCACCCCGACGATCCTACAAGGATTCACTGAGGATGTCGGTCGAATCATTGCTACGTTCCGCCAGCGGGGAGTGCCGGCGGCCAATGCGATCTTGACTGCCATCACGAGTAGTCAACGCGATCGAGAGCTGTTCGTTGCCTCGCCAGTGTTCAAACAGCTGATGTCCATCCCCCCGAGCAACCAAGACTGGTACTTTGGGGTTGAAATGGCTGAGTGGCGGCAGTTCACCATCTTCGAGCCGGAGGTTCTCCTGGACCATCGGGGGAAGCTGGTGCTCATGCGTGGGGCAGAAGAATCCCCCGATTTGACCGCGCAACCGATCTGCGTCTTGTCCGACCGACTGAATCTGCCTGTCGTTGACATGCCTGGAGGTCATTTAGGCTATATCACCCATCAGCAGGAGTTCATTGACAGCTTGAGGCAATTGTTATCGCATCACGAGCGGGCTCGGTTGTGATCCATGGTTCTGCGAGAGTCTTCCCAGTTTCTTCGCGTCATTGTCGCCACTGCCCTGCCCCCAGATAAATCGACCCTCTCCACCTTCTTTCAATCTCGCTGATGTTAGACGTCCCAAGGCCACTTTCACCAACACCTCAAAACACACCTCAAAACCAAACTCAACCATGTACCAAGCGTTTATCAGTCGCTCAAGGCCGGCTGTGTCCAACCTCGGCCAACGCATCCAGTCAGCGGGTAGGGTTGCTTGAGATACAACCAGAGACAACTAAGAACCTCATCACTGAGTAAAGGTGATAGATCCCTCCCAGCGTCGAAGACACATCGTACGCTCGGATACCTATCGCCGGGACAGCTTCGAACCCGGTCACATCCCGCTCAGTTCGCTGCGGGTGCAGGCCGCGGCCTGGGGCGTTGCAGGGGCGGGCATCTTCGCCACCCTGCATGGAGTGTATATGATGCTGCGATCGTTCCGGCAGATCCGCTACCTCTAGGATAAGGAGGAGATGAAAATGATGGATGGTCTAGCGGGGGGGGGTTCGCATTGCTTCTAGCTTCACAGTCTGTACAGCAGCGTGTTTTGATTCGTTATCTCCAAATGCCAAATACCACTTTTATGCCATGTCCAGGGAAACATCCAACCCCCTTCAACCTCCTCTACTGCACCACAAACTGCTCCGTATGACTCTTGTACAACACACTTGAGTCCAGAACTGCGCCCGTCTCGGATCGAATGAAGTCCACCTGCAGATGCGTCTCGTTCAGCACCCGCACGGTACTGTAACTGTAGTCATCGGCGTAGACAAACACCGTGTACGAGGGCTCGGATCCGACCGAGCTCAAGCCCTCGATATTGCCCGCTCCACCGGCGACGATGTACATGGGCGCCGCCGGGTCATTCAGCCCATTGGCATCCGCGGTGCCGTTGTAGACGGGCTGGAAGCGCTGCGAGTTGTGCACGTGGCCGAACACCCCCAGATCCACCCCGTACTTGTACAGGAGATCCTCGAAGGCCTCCTGGCACGCGTCGCAGATGTTGCTCGACCCGCCCGTGGAATACCACGGTCGGTGACCCGCCACGATCACCCACGGGGTCACACTGCGGTCGACACTGGCCAGGTCCGCCTCCAGGAACGCCAGCTGCTGCTGGGGCTGGCCGAAGGGGCCGCCGTCCAACCCGGCAGAGCCGTCCGGGCCATCCGGGGCGTCGGTGAAGTCGGTCTCGGTATCGATCATGGTGAAGTGCACCATGCCGTACTCGAACGAATACCAGAACGGGGGGTTGGAGAGCGTGCGCGCGGTCGCAGCCAGGGTTTGTGCGGTCGTGTTGGTGGAGGACGAGGCGAAGGCCGACGGCATCGTCTCGTCAAACCGGTGCATGAAGTCGGTGAAGTTGCGTTGCCCCTCCGGGCAGAGATCGATGAGCAACGACAGCTCGTCGCAGTCGGCTTCGTGGTTCCCCGGACTGACCATGTAGGGCTTGCCGGCGGCAATCGGAGCGAGCTGGTCGTAGAACTGCTCCAGAATGGCTTGATAGGCGTCCTTGCCGTCCAGCAGGTTCTTCAGCTTCAGATACCAGTCGTCGGCGTAGGCAAAGTCGCCGGGGTGAATGACGAGCTCGTAGTCGTCGAATGTGTCGGCCAATCGTCCGATGGTGGTGTGGTTGAGGTCGGGCTCGACGTACGGCGCCTCTCGCTTGCTCGTGGAGGAGTCGCTGGAGAGGGTGTAGCCATCTGCCCCGTACACTCCCAGGTCGATAACAACATCGAAATTGAAGGGGGTTTTGTCCCCGGGGGTCCGCGGGCTGAGGAACTGCTCCACCGTGGAGTTGCCAGACACAATCTTGTAGTAGTAGGTGGTGGCCGGCGTAAGGCCCGTCAGAGTTACAGCATTGGAGTAAGTGCGCGAGGTGGAGTAGGTCGTCGACTTGGTCGAGCAGGCCTGCTGGCTCAAGTCACTGCTGGAGATGCCGTATTCGACACAGCTCGAGTTCAGCTTCTCATAGGTGTTCCATCCAATTGAGACCGCTAGACAGAGGGGTTGATCAGGGACTGTCGGGTTATGGTTGGGAGAGGAGGCGCTCACATGTGGGCCCCATGATAGCCAGACGCTGCTGGTACGGGGTGGTCAGGTCATTAGGCAGAGTAGGATAGTCCACGGCCAAGGCTGCAATCGCCAACAAGGGGAGTCCCTTGAACAAAGTGGACTGGTGTATCATAGTAGTGGTTGTCGCTTGCGTCTGATGCTTGTAGTCTTGTTGTTTGCCCTCATATGCTCGAATTTATAGTCGCGGGCAGGCGTAATCCCGCCGTCGTGAGTGGCTCGGGCCAGTGGCCCCAAGTGCATGCTGGACCTTGCAGATTCCAGCTTGCATGATTCTTGTTTGATGCAGAATCAAGATTACGGCCGAACGTGCCTCGGTCCGCGCCTCTGTTTGGGAATGGAGTTGGGAGGGCAATGATGGGGGATTGATTAGGGTACCTGATCGGCCAAGCACGTGGGGAAAGCGTTGGCCTCGCCGTGCTTCATCCTCCGTGCCGGCTCTGCCGCATAGATTGCCCACGGGGGACGGTAGACCGTTTTCTGCAAGCATCTCCGACTGTCACGTTGGTGAGTCTGCGGGATTCTACAGGCACTGCCAGGCAGCAAGCTCGGTGGAGTCATTCGTACGGACTAAATGCCTATTTGGGAGGGGGGTTGCTGCATCACCACCTGGCATTCCCCACCTCATAGTCCGGCGTACTAAGACCGGGCATAGTGGCATAGCTTATATAAGCAGGCATTATCCACGAATGTCCTGTGCTGTACTGTCGAATTGGCAGCGGAGGAGTCGAGGAAGCGAAGTGTTTTCAAGTGTATGACAACCCTGCCTCATAGCTGGGCGGCGAAAGCGATTGAGCCACTTCGAATGCTGGGAGCTCATCGCCGAACAGGTCGCTGTGCAACTTGTCACTGCTGCTAGCTAGCTGATGGATACGGAGTGGAAAGATCGATCCGTAGGACCTGACCGAAGTCCTTCGGTCCAATACACGATTTGTTCGGTCATTGACAATCTCCTCGCCCGTAATGACTTCAATCTTGAGGTGATGGTCGACGGTGATGGCTGGGGTCTTGGCGACCTCACTCGGATGAAGCCATCCACGACTCGGGCAATGGGACTCTCGGTCCAGGTCATCCACAGCATTGATGGCTTGTGGTATCGTAATGTCGAATTGGATCTGAGCCCGATCATTCGTCTGACTCGGTGAATTTGACTGTCGGTGGTTGCTGGTTGACAATGGGATCTTGACCTCTCCGTGACCTAGGGCACGCGTCGACCTCTGACCAGGACTGAGGCTTGTCTGCCAGTCGCCGTTGGAGATCTCTGTGAGGACAGCTTCTTCTCGCACTTCCCACTTAACTGCGTTGACTATCACATATTTCGCTTCTCCCGCTCGGTCTCCGAGTGCGTAGAGATTCCGGACCAGCAGTAACACGGAGAACTGAGCCCTAGGTGTGTTGTGAGTGGGTTGCCGCTGTGTGATGCTGACGTCGAATGTGAGAGGAGACTGAGGAAACATCCGAGTGTGTTTGGCTGTGAGATATGAGCTTTGTACGAGGCGATGGAAGATCCCCAGCGGTCTGTATAGAATTTCTGACTCCCCGGAGGCCAGAGTCACCGTGGCCCGGATCGCGTAGCTGATGGTTCCCAGGTCTGTGATCGTCGTAGCAGGAAGGTTATCCGGCACTGGTACACAAAAGGGAAACTGGAGACACTTGAGACTAGTATCTGTCAAATCCGGCGAGGACCAGAGGTTACACTTGAGCACGGTCTCGCAGTATGTCTGAGCTGTCGTCTGAGCGGTTCTTGGTGATATCATCCGCCGCTTAAATGGGAGAGAATATCGCCAGTGACCCCCGGTGATTCTGCGAGCGGACTCCTTGGCTTCAATTTCCACTATTCGTAGAAGACTGATAGTGATCTCTGAAGGGGTTTGGGTGTCCGTCGTGACAGAATCCGGTGAGATCCAGAGCGACCCAGACAGAGGCAGAGTATATAATCCCCGATCCGGGTGGATGAAGATAACATGCGAAGTGGGAGTGTCTAAGCGGAGACGTGGTATGGCCATTTCGGTCGACATATAGATGTTGGTGATGGAAGAGATTGACAGTGAAAGGGGTGCTTGAGAAGAATTTGAACAACAAAAGCAACAATGGTCCAATGGTCCAATGGTCTAATGGTCCCATAAGTAAGATATTGATGCCATCGACGTATAACTCCCACGTCCAGGGTTATAGTGGGTGGCAGCCAGACTAAGCCCGAAAGGGCAGCCAAGCTGTAAAAATAAGCTTTTGCATCGTTTGCAGCTCCACCGTCGGTGCCTGAACGTCGCCCGCTTCTTCAGGCCGCAAGCGCCCCTTCCCCTCTCCATAACAGAAGCATTGCCCTGCCCTGCTCTGCCCTGCCCTGCTCTGCCCTGCCCTGCTCTTCCCTTGGAACTCAGTTCTTGTTGAGTCCGTCTCCCTCTCCATTCCTCCAAATCCGCCCAGCCTGCTCTCTGTCCGTCAGTTCGTCTATTTTTACAGCTCGATTTGGAAGGCAATTCCACCATCAGGGGTTTCCACACTTGGCCATGCCTCCCAGACTCCATTTGGTCCGCCACGCAGAGGTGCGATATCCATGGCCATCGGCTTCCCCCATTCCTGACTTGACCGACAATCAACTCTAGGGCTTGCATAATCTCGGCATGGCCTACTGGTCTCTCGAGGACCCGCCTCTGACCGAGAAGGGCAGGGAGCAGTGCTCCAAGCTCAGAGAGCATTTCCCCTCGCATCCCAGCGTTGAACTTGTCGTATCGTCGCCCATGCATCGTGCCATCGCGACTGCAGTGGAGAGCTTCCGGCCGCTGTTTGATCGTCTCCCGGGCTCTAGGTTGGTGGCACTGCCGGATCTCCAGGAGATCAGCAGCTTCCCCTGCGACATTGGAAGTGAAGTGACCGCACTTCAGGCGAAAACGGAGGAGTTGGGCGTTCACATAGATTGGAGCCATGTGGAGGACGGGTGGACGAGCAAGGTGAGTCGAACAGCAGTAAAGTACACCCGATGGGTGCCAGAGAGACCCGTTGGGGCTGACTTTGGGACGCCTATCATATCTAGGACGGACGATACAAGCCCACCAGAGAAGCGATTCAGGAGCGGGCTCGTGCCGCCCGGCGGTGGCTCTATGAGAGGCCAGAAAAGGAGGTGGTGGTAGTCACGCATGGGGCCTTCTTACACTTCCTGACCGAGGATTGGGAAGACAGTTGTGTGTACGAAGGGACGGGCTGGGCCAACACCGAGTATCGCACGTATGAGATGACCGCCGCTCCGGAGGATGACGAGATCTCGCTGGTGGAGTGTGACAGCTCGCGGGTCCGCCGTGGCAAGACTCACGGGGCATCTTCACGAGATGAACAAAGTCGATTGTATGGGATGGCGCTGCAAGGGTGGGAGGAACAGGGCTACTTGTTAAATGGGATCACCCAGACGGCGGTAGTGGGATAGGCAATGCTCATGCACAGGACCTCGTCAGAAGTGTTCATTAGCTATCTTTAATCTATGAAATGGATAACATACACCACGTTCATCACTTCTTGTTCACCGAGTGCAGTATTGCTGCTGGACCATGAGACATACAAAATAGACAGAATATACAATAACCCCGCCCGATCACGTGCGGATCACATGACCCAGCAAAAATTTGAGCGTCCAACCTTGACGTCAACCTGGCATTTACAACCAACCGACTAACTAGCTAGATATCCCTCAGATTGATCGAAACTCATCTCCTGCATCCCGCCTGATGCTAGGCGTCTTTAGTCATTTACCCCCAAGCACTGCGTCCGACAAAGGTCAGTCTCCCGCAGCTGGCATCTTCCCCTACAGCCACACTAACCACAAAAGGGCGGACCTCCAGACTGTACCAAGTGCAAGTCGCGACGGATCCAATGTGACCGGAGCTTGCCCAAGTGCCGGAAATGCATCTCGCGTAATTATGACTGTCCAGGCTATGGGCCGGTGTTCAAATGGGTCCAAGGGGTGGCCAGTCGGGGCAAACTAAGCGGCCAGGCAATTCCCGTGCCCAAGAAGAATGAGAACGGGGAAGAAGAGCGCAGGGAATGTCGCACTCCGCATCACTCTCAGCTGCAGAATGCGGAGTTGACGGGATCGGAGATCTACACTCAACCAGAGAGTCCGGCAGAGGCCCTCTTGTCCCACTTGCTAGCTCATTTTGACCAGCATGTCGCGACAAGGCTTGCATGGGTGGATGGGCCCGACAACCCCTGGCGAAACCTCGTCATGCAATTGACGCATTCGTCTCCGGTGGTCCTCTACTCTGTTCTCGCAATGGCCTCGGAAGACTTGATCCTTCGCTATGAGGCCGGGCACCGCCTGCGCCGCCTGCAGGCTGCTTCGTTGGACTATAAAAGCAAGACCCTGTCGTTGCTCGGACAGCAGCTGGACATGCTGCCACGAGAAGGCTCGGGGTCGCCCGGGCATAACCACCAAGTACGATGTATTCTCGCCGCAATTCTGCTTCTGTACAACGTGGAGCTGCTCACGGCAGAAGATGCGCGTTGGCGAGTACACATTCAAGGGGCGCGCGCGGTCATCCAATGGATGTCCCAGGCCGTCGCTCGTCGCAATGTGGAAGACCAAGTGGATGTCTTCCTGCTCTATGAGTACTACTATTCTTCAGTGTTCATGGGGCTGACGACTTTCGACCCTTTGGAGGAAACCTCGAAAACAATTCAAACCCACGATACGTTGACCGTATTCAGCGACTTTGTTCAAGTCATGCAGACGGTCACTCGTGCTGAGCGGGAGAAGCACGCTGGGAACCCCGACGCTATCCTGCCCACACTGGAGGATATCATGGAGGAGATAGATGCGGCGAAATCCAGGACCTTGCTGCTCAGCCAGCGTATCCAATTTCGGTCGGCTGACGCACAGCGAGATTTCGACCATCTCTCCCCCATGTACTACCATGCGTGCTTGATATATAGTCATCGGGTCCTAGGGGATTGTTCCGCCGAGGAACCGTGCATTCTCCTATCGCGTGACGCAGTGCTGGACCACGTCTCTTGTCTGACTCACAGCGCGTCGTTTGCCCAGGATCTGGTCTGGCCACTTTTCATCGCTGGCACGGAGTGCAGAGGATGTCCCACCAAACAGGCGACGGTGGAACGTGCGATGCTGGCCGTGATGCAGATCAGTGGCCGGCTGGACCGCGATCGCGTGCTGGCCTTTTTGAAGACATACTGGGAAACAAAGTTGAGTCCCGATGTGACCTGGATTCAATTCGCCCGGTCCAGAGCGGCGGATTGTCGTTTTCTGATCATCTGAAGCTAGTAAGGTTTTGTGCATGAGTCACTCAGCCCGCTGGACACGACACAATGACCGTGATCGGAGGCGTGTTCCGGTGTCAGCTACCTTGGGTAGCAAAGCATTTACCATGGAATGCGAGTCCTGTGATGTTTACCATCACCCGCAAACCAAGGGGACAGATGTGGCCTCTGAATGAGTCAGTAACTCCCCCTATCAGGCAATATTTATACATAAACGGAAGACGCCCACGCGAACCACGTCCATAATACCAAACCAGTTAATCCAGCACAAGCTTCGTCAACAGCCAAGCCGCTTGGATACACCATAGCGCAATGAATAAAATCTGCGGTTGTTGCTATTTTGAGCGCGATACTTACGCCTGGGGGTATATCCCACAGGTTGGCCTTCAAGCCCACGCAATCCTACGAGGCACCAGCTCGCGCACAACTCTGACCCAAACATTCAAAAACTCGGGACCTAGGCTGCTTCACGAGGTCTGCTATCGGTTCCCACTCTTCGACGGGGTTAGTGTCGTCGGATTTCGATGCCAGGTGGGCGATCGAGTCTTGCGCAGCGAGGTCAAGACCAAAGAGCAAGCCAGCCAAGACTATCAAACCGCCGTCTCGCGTGGCGCCTCGGCTGGGGTGCTTGACCAGTCCAGTCAAGACTCGGACATCTTTCTACTGCGGCTGGGCAATGTCCCGCCTCGGGAGACCATCACAGTGAGCATCACTGCTGTGGGGGAGCTGAAGGCCGACGCGCAAAACGAGGGCATTCGATACACCTTGCCAAATGGCATTGCACCTCGCTATGGGTATAGGGTGGATCAGGTCGTGTCTACTCTGATCAACCCAACACACAGGAAAGGCCTCAAAATAGTGGTAGACGTTTTCATGGAAAATCAAAGCGCAATTCGGATGGTTCAGTCACCCAGCCATCCCATCCGTGTCAGACTGGGCCGGACTTCATCCACCCCGGAGGAATGTACCGAATTCGCAAAGAGCTGTGCCTTCGCAACGCTGCATGTCGCCAGTGAAAGCCCTATATTGGAGCGAGACTTTGTCCTGGTGATCAAAGCCGATAAGACGGATGTTCCTCGCGCTTTGGTCGAATGTCATCCCACCGTCCCCAACCAGCGTGCCATGATGGCTACCCTTGTACCCCGGTTTCACATCCCTGCGTCCGACCCGGAAGTGGTTTTCCTTATTGACTGTAGTGGCAGTATGTGGGACAAGATCTCAACCTTAAAGTCTGCTCTCCGGGTCCTTTTGAAGTCGGTGCCCGTGGGCACCTATCTCAACATCTGCTCTTTCGGGACCCAGCACCAGTTTCTCTGGGCTCGCAGTCGGGCCTACGATGGCCCCGGTCTGCAGAAAGCATTGGCCCTGGTGGATTGCCTGGATGCAGACATGGGATGCACGGAGATGACGGCTGCTGTCCGAGCAACTGTGAAGCGTCGTCTGAAGGGACGGGAACTGGAGGTTCTGATTCTCACCGATGGACAAATTCACCAACAGCAAGAGCTTTTCGACTCCATCCGTGCCACTGCTGCTAACCACACAGCTCGCTTCTTTGCTTTGGGCATCGGTTCCTCTGCTTCTCATGCCCTTGTGAACGGTATTGCACGTGCTGGTGATGGGATTGCCCAGTCGGTCATGCTTCATGAGGAGCTGGACTGCACCGTCGTGCGTATGCTCAAGGGGGCTCTGAGTCCGCACATTTATGATTATTCGCTGACTGTCAACGCCGACGAACCAAATGATGGTTTCGAGGTGGTTGATCATGAAGAGCAGGAGCTAGTGCAGGAGCCAGACACCACCACCACCACCACCACCCCAGAAACTTCCCCTCGAAGACCTATCCTGCTCTTCGACCCCGACCTGAGGAAATATGACACTGATCTCACATCGAGCGAGCCTCCAGTTGTGCAGCCTCCGAGTATCATTCAAGCTCCACAGCACCTTCCAACCCTCTATCCGTTCATTCGCACCACGGTCTACCTTCTTCTCACATCGGCTCGAGCTCCACGCTCGCTGGCTATTCGTGCTTCCTCCAAACATGGCCCACTGACACTTGATATTGCCGTGGAAGACGTGGGTTGTGGCGAGACCATTCACCAGCTTGCAGCCCGCAAGATAATCACCGACTTGGAAGAGTCTGGCGGATGGGTAGCCTGTGCCAAGGACAAGCATGATCAGCTCTACAATTCAGTGACTCAGTCAAGGCTAGCCATCCAGGAATGTAAACGTCTGGGTCTCCAGTACCAGCTCTCTGGCCACCACACGTCGTTCGTGGCAGTCGATGAAAATGCTCTTCTGTCAGGAGAATGCTCGTCATCTGGTTCAACTGCCGTGGTGATTCTCCCACACCAACCGGACACGGGTCCAGACTCATTGATGGGACATGTCTTGCCTGGTTCCCCGAGGAAGTGTTATGCTATGTCGAGAGCTTGGAGAGGTGGTTCACCGGGGATTCTGAGGGGTGGTGCCAGAGGTGGTGTACGAGGTGGCACAAGAGTGGGTGGGAGAGGAGAAGGAAGGGGGGGAGGGCCAGCGGGTGCGAGAGGTGGCAGTCCCCTCGTGCCAATGCCCCAATCTGCGACTATCCCCAGCGCATCACGTCGACGGATATATTGCGTGATTGACTTGCAGATCTTTGACGGAAGCTGGCAATGGTCACCAGAGCTTTTCGAGGTTTTGGAGCTGGACGAATCGATGATGCGTAGGCAGCTTGTGCGTTGGTGGCAGCAGGCCGGCATTCAGCCGAGTCAAACGTTTCCAAACTGTGACGACGGTTCGCTTCTTGCCACAGTTCTAGCCATTGAACACCTGCAGGGACGATGTCAAGATTCGAGAAATATCTGGGAGTTGGTGTGTACCAAGGCAGAACGGTGGCTGGATGAGCGAACTCGAGCCATGGGGAAGAGAGGTTGGGATTGGGTCGGACGCTGCCGGGAGCACATTCATTCCCTAATTTCTGACAAGGATACTGAAGGACGAACGGATAAGGTATAAGCGGATCGGCTACTGGTTTTGATCTCTCTCGTGTTTAAAAGTTTACCAAGTTGATTATTGTAGCAAATCTCATACAAAGGCCACTCCGGCCCAGAACATCAGCACCAAAATCCCTACACCTGCAGCCCTGGCCCGGTGTGCAGCCGCACTCGTAGCTCCACAGCACTTACCATTATACGTGACATTGTTCATCTGGGCCGCAACCTCGAAGACCGATCCGGGGAAGTTGCCATCATTGTAGTAATCGACTAGGAGAAAGTTGGGGGGACGATCCCATGTGGCTGCCACAATACATATCCCAGGTCAGTGTTATCATGAGTGCACCGCAGGATGATCCGAGTCCCAAACTTACCCCGGCAATTGTTGGCCATGAGCCCCAGACTGCCGAACCCAGATACAGCATTGGTGGTGTTCAGCTGCGCGGTATCTGGGATCAGAATCTCAATTCCCTCCAGCATCACTTCAATGTCGAGGTTGTGGTTGATCATGTACATCCGCTCCTCGGCCTCCGCCGCGGTGATCCCCGGTGGTCGCTGCACCGTGCAAGGGAATGAAGCGTTGAGAGGAGAAAAGGGGGTCTCCCACATCTGGCTGAACTCGTCGAGGATGTAGGGGATCGAGCTCTGATCGGCCTGATAGTCCATGAACACGACCACGCGCTTCTCGGCCAGAATCATTTCTGACAGGGTCGGCCAGTCGCTGACATTCATCGGGATTTTCCACGGCTCGTAAACGTAGTCGATCAAGCCGGAATTCTGGATGGGAGCCGTGAAGTTGGAGGGATCCACGTAGTCGGAGTTGACAATCAACACCGTCACCACGTCATAGGGATTCTCTTTGACCCAGTCGGTGACGTTGGTGAGGTAGCTCTCCAGGGTGCCCATGTTCAGCAATTCGCACGAGGTATGACAAAGGTAGATGTCATCCTGATAGTAATGTGCTTCAAAGGAGACTGCCTGACAGTGAGTGAAGGCGTAATGTGCAACGAGGATCGAGGAACTGACCCATGCGTACGCCGTCCTCGAGCTGAGTGCGGACTGGGTATGCCTGATTGGCGGCGACATTGTTTTTCTTCACAAAGGGACTGTTGTGGGCGGTCACCATCGTGATGTTGGAGTATTTCCTTTCGCAGAATTCGGCGTAGCCATTGCAGGGCTGTGAGTTGGCAGCCGTGGTGGCCGTGGCGGTGCTGCTGCTGCTGCTGCTGGTCATGACCCGCGTGCCGCTGAGCTGAACTGCTGTGTCGGTCGTACTAGTCGTGCCTATCGCTGTTGCTGTGCCGTTGCTGATCGTGGAGTTGGTCACCGTACTGGCAACTGCAGTCGTCGACAGCGATCCATTCTGGGCCAGTGTGATAGTGGTGGTGTAGCTGAGATAACTGCCAGTGGGCACCACCTCCGAGGCCGAGGTAACCACCACGAGAATGTCCGAGCCAGTCGAGGCCGATGAGGTGCTACTTACGGTGGTTTGGTCGGAAGTGATCGATTTGGCGCTGACCAGGAACGTGAACGCCTGCAGCACGAGCAGAAACAAGCGCCTCATTGTGAGCATGGTATGTGTAGCGTTAAGATACTTTTGCCAAGGTGGGCATCGACGGGATATAATGGAAAAAATGGAGGGAGTGACGTCGTCGGAAGCAGTCGGAAAAAGCTTGGCCAGCCTAGTCTAGTACTCTAGTACTCTAGTACTCGTGCCTGACCTGACTGACTCGGGGCCATGTGGCCGAGCCTTTGTCGGCTTTTTCGTCGAGAGGATAAAACTTTGTTGCCTGCCGCGTCATCCTCGCCTGGAGTGACTTTTTCCGGGTGGAGCACGACCGAGGTTGGCCGCTGGTGGGAGGCGAAGCGGAGGGGAACCTTGCAGAACCTTTTTAGGAACCAGTCTGTTCACTTCAACCGCCTCAATGGGCTTTTGATCATGAATTTTGTCCCAAACATACTCACAGTTTTGAGGATGGAAGTGAATCGACCTCGATTGTATCGATGGTTTCGCTGGTAACACCGATCGCCATTGCCAAGTCGGATCTTCCCGAGCATCAGTGTCGCCTCAGGCATCAACAACGCCGAGCATGCTGCGGCCTGATCAGGCACAAAGGCACAAAGGCACACCTGCCTGCAAAGATCGGGCTGTCCCCGTGTTCAATGTGTCCCAGCAAGAGCAGCGGGTGGTATTGACTGTTCTGCCATTGCATTTTGTCACACCAGAAATGGAGGGTAGTACTACGGTACATATGCTACAGTACGCCCAGGAAGTATGGGTAAGTTGCCACGTCTTGCTGATCTTCTGCCGATCCGCAGCAACCTTAACCTTAAGCTCTGAATTCAATCTGACCAAGCCAGGGTATAGCGGGCGAGCAGGACGACAAATAAAGAAGGGGACAAAAGAGAAACGAGGAGAAAAAGGAAGAAGAAAGAAGAAAGAAAAAAGAAAAAAGCAGAGGCGCCGAGAAATGCCATGAATCGCCGTGTCTCAGTTGTAGTCGGCGGGTGTTTCATCGCGGCCACACGGCGCTTGAGTGTCCTGCGTGACAGCTTCAGGAGAGGCCCCATGAGCACTCCTAAATCATTTAGACTAGGGGCCTGTTGAAGCAGATTCGAGGGACCATCTATCCTAGTTTGAATGACTGATTCTCCATCACACAGGATGGTGTGTTAGAGAGTATGTCTTGGTTTAGGGCTGGGCCGAGGCCGGGCTGCAGAATTAACATGAAACCTCATTTCCCATTAATACCCATTTAAGGTCTCAACCAAGACTCCACCCAAGTCAATTTACTCCACCAGAGCCAATGAACAACCAGAATATCAGGCATCAACCACCCTGAGCCATCAATGCCAATCTCCGACAGACCCTGACACCACACTCGGCATTGCACCCTTCCAGGGTCACCCGGCTGGGGGTGGGTTCAGGGATAGCACAGTTGCCCGCAAGTATATCTAGCCTAGGATCCCACAGGGTGAGATCACTGTCCCTTCCCTTTGCAGACAGCAGCTTCACCAACTACCGCCCTCCATCATGCGTGGGCTTTTCACTCTTTCTTTGCTTTCTGCGGCGCTGGGCGCCTCTGCCGGCTTGACCGCATCCAACCTCGAGACTCATGTCGATGTGCTGGCACTCGACAACTCCTTCAACCCGATCGAAGCCGCTTACTGGACTAGCTTGGCGCATCACCGTCGGACTCCTTTTGCGGTTTCTCCCAACGGCAAGACGGCCTATTTGGCCTACCTCGATTCGAGCGGAACCGACGTCCATGTCACCGAGCTGGACCCTACCACTTTCAAGGCCACGGGCACTTCCGTGACGGTCAGTGGTGGTAAGGAAGGTAAGCCGATCTGGAGCCTGGGGTCTGGCGGATATACATAAGATACAAGCAAGCTAATACGCACGGTAGCCGGTGGCCTCGTTGCCCACGATGACGGCTTCGCTCTGTTGACCAACGAGGTGATGCCCTCTGGCACCACCAATGCGCCTCCCAGCGACACCCCCGTCCCGGTCTTGCACCGTTACACGAATGGCAAGCAGACCTGGAAGACCTGGCTCGGTGGCCCCGACGTGCACGCCTCCGATGGTCTGGCCGAGGCGGTGGACATGAACGGCGACCTGGTCTACTCGGAAGAGGCGGGGATGTACGGGGCCTACTTTGTGGTCAGTGACTACTCCGGCTGGGCCGAGGGCCACTACGGCGACAGCATCGAGTACGTGGCCACCAACGGAACTTTGTTGGACATCAGTGGGGCCTCCAGCGCCTGGGGCTGCAGTCACAACACCGGCATTGCCTTCGAGGCGGCCGACGAGCCTCCCTTCGCCAGTATCTGTGCGGAGGACCAGGGTGCCATCTGGCTGAACACCCAGACTCAGGGCATGACCAACAACGGGGTCAAGATCTCCAACGAAAACACCACCAACGGGGCCTCGGGCGAGCCCATGGGTGGCATGTCCGGCAGCTACAGCGGCCTGGCGCGCTTTGCCGACAGCAGCCGCTACATCTTCACCTGGGTGTCGCGGGGTGCGATCGATGTGACGGAGAACAGCTGGATGGGCGATGGATACACCCACGTCAACAACCGCACCAACCCGCGCAACGTCGCCCTGGCGCTCTTCTCCGACAAGTACACCAAGGTGGGCGCCCAGGCGACCTCAACTGTGGGCGCCGAGGATGGGGACAGCCAAGTGACCTGGGTCACCTCGGGCTCCAACGACTGCTCCAACGCCCATACCGCCACCTTCGGGAACAGCTCGGCCCTGATCACCTGGGAGGAGATTTCCGATCCGACCTGTGACTACATTGCCATGGGCTGCCAGGGCAAATTCGCCGGCACCTACTTCCAGCAGGTGGATGCGAGTGGGCAGAAAGTGGGGGATGCTTTCTCCAGCACCGATGTCTACATTGCGGGTGACATGGTGACCATGTCCGACGGTCGCATTTGCTGGCCGTATGTGAGCATGGACTGGGATCTGTCCGTGGTGGTGTATGAGGCCGACTCTTCCAAGTTCACCAAGCAGATCAGCTTTGCCTGCATGTCGCCTAGCGGCAGCTCCAGCTCCAGCAGCTCGTCGAGTGCTGCTGCTGCTTCTAGCACGGTTGCTAGTGTCTCTACTACTCAAGCCGCGGCTGCTGCTACTTCCAGTGCGGCTGCTGTCTTTGTGGAGACCACCGCAGCTGCAGCTGCCGCTGCAGAGACCAACGTTGCTCACACGGCCGTGGTCAGTTCCATGACTCCTGTCGCCACAGAGGCCAAGGTCGCCTCTTCCAGTTCCACCAGCCAGCCTCCCAGCTGGGCTACCGCCGCCGGTCAACGGACCACTCTCGCCACTCAGGGTCACTCCAAGACCTCCTCCGTCAAATCTTGGCCGACTGGGGGTTGGGAAGAGGGAAGTGCGCCCCAGTGGCAACAACCCTGGTCGGAGGAGCAGGAGGGCAGTTGCTCGTACTAGGACATGATCCGCTGCTAGCATGAATCAGGTAGTCGATAATCGGGGGAGAAAAGAAAGGCCAATTAGATGGAGGGGCACGCGCTGGTTTCATAGCTGAAACTCATTTTGTCTCTTTACACGGTAGTATCAATTGCCACAAAGTCCAAGCGACTCAGGCGAGTGTTGAAGAACTCTTTGCCAGCGGGCCTTTGGCAGACGAGTCGGTCGAGTCCAGTAACAATTGCACAAGTTCCCTCCAATGTAATTTGAGTTATTTATACTACCTAAGCACAGATTGATGCAAGGGGAAGCAGAGGTTAGCAAGCGACACCCGGCTCCGTACAACTTGCATACACAAAAGAATGCACCAGAATATACCCATGATACACTGTAGATTTTATTCATGTTTATTTCCTATTGTTAGGGCAACTGGCGGACTACCTCACCTGACCACTACAACCTTACATCACCTCACAATTCCCACTTCGATCCGATTTTGCCCAGTCCTCGTCCGGGTCCTCGTTCTTAACGGGGCTGACATTTGCCCATCGCGCAAGCAAATCCTCAACGTCACTCTGGCTTGTCCCCTCCTCTACGTCGATGGGGGAGAGAAGCGGCTGGCCGAGTCGTCCGGCGCTCTGCATCTCCCGGTATAATGTCGCGAACCGGGAACGGATTGTTGCTCGACGCCGCGATGCATCTTTCTTGGAGAGATTGCCGGGAATCCTGTTCAGTGCCATCCAGTCCCGGATGCTTCCCTCCGACACATGCTGCACCCAGGGGCCACCTCGAATCCAAGCCAGCTCGTGCTGCGTCCCGCCCAGGGAACTGAAAGTCACCAGGGAGCGGAACTCGTCTTCCCACCAAGCATAGGCCGAGTACCCCAGGTCCCGTAGCATCAGGTACACCAGATTGTGCGCGTATCGCTCGGGGCGCAGCATTGTGACGGGGTAATACTCGGGGCTCTGTCGGCCCCGGCAGTTCAGCCGGATATGGGACTGGCGTGAGCATCTCTCGGGCAGGTCCCGATGGCAGGTGACGGTGTAATATGGATCATCGGGTGTGGGAGGGTGCGCCGGGGGGTCGGGGTAGTCCGGGTCCAGGAGCTGCGACTGACGATAAAGGAAAATGCCTTGGGTCTGCGCAGAATCGGAATGGCAGGCCTTGGTGGGGTATCGATGATCCGTGTGGAAATGATGGATCGGCTTGGGGAACTGTTCGCGCCAAACCGGCCCGTCAATCAATGCGTGACAGCGGGGCCTCTTCTTCTTCCCCCCTGGCGGCGAAGGTCCAAAGTCCTTGCATTCGGGGAACTTGGCCTCACGAAGCACCGTGGCAGCCTGATCAATCTGATGATCGGAGACCCCCCAGGCGGAGAACCGTGGGAGAATCGGCGAGCCTAGGATGCTCTGGGCGGTCTCACCGGCGAGGAAGTTGCCAATGCCATGACTATGCAGGAGGCAGGAGACGTTAGACTCCAGCAAGGGATTTCCCTCTGGGACGGGAAATGTCACTGGTGGCGGAGAATCCATGGTCAGGAGCGAGTCCCTCGGTTCCGGCTCTGCATACGCGCCGGACATCTCCTCGACAACGACGACTACATGGACTCCATCGCTGGTCATGCTACCGTCATCGGAGCTGCCAAGGATTGGGATTTCCTCCATAATGCATGTTTCCACTCCACCCTCGGCTATTTGATGGAGCTGCTCAAGGCCAGAGTCGCTTTCAGAACCAGGATCACAATTAGAGTTCGACATGGTGACTGTCTGACGCGGAGAGTAGAGTAGGGTGTTGTGGTCTCTCTTGGTCCGAAAGTGCAGGCTAACGAGGCTTATATAGCAGAGCTCCATTGATCTTTGCTCTTTGTTGGCTGCAGCAAAGGAGGACTGGCGACCAGGCAACATAAACGGTCTCGCTGTCACAAAGGCCACGACGCTCTTTCATGCAGTCACCATGCTTTGTCCCGTTGCGTGTGCTTTGCTCTATTGGGTGATGATGATGGTGCTGGTGGGGGTCCTTCAAGGTCGGTAATCTTCATATGACTTGTGCTGCTTCTGTACTCTTCCGAGATCGAGCGCTAACTCAGGTCCCAGATCTCATCGAGTCGATCCTTGACCCAGTGGTTGACCATGGGTTCTAATTCCTCAGGCCCGACATCGGACCAGGCCCCTCGTCGGGAGGAGTGCTCACTGCTGACGAGGCCACGAAAGTGTTTTTGATGGGGGCCACGACCCTGGCGACATTGGAGTACTAGGTATTTTACTTACTATATTCACTATATACTCCGTTCCGTCGTTGTTGAATATTGGTAGATATCGATGCAGCCCTCCCGTTCTTATGGAGGCGGATCGATCGGTCGGTCGGCAAAAGCGGGTGGGGCAACGGGGCAACACAACAGCCGATGGGGGAATCAGAACCAGTCGGGAGGGAACCATGGGGGTATTCCCCTCAGAGTGTGGGGGAGGGAAAAATGACAAAGCAAAAGAAAAGTCTGACATCAATCAGATAACGCCCGGTAATTCTCCTCCCCGATCTTGCACCACCATCACCACCACCATGAACAACAAAGACAGTCGCATTGTCATCGTAGGGGCGGGCGTGTTTGGTCTGGCGGCCGCCCGTCAACTGGCGTTGGAGGGATATCGCCAGGTGCTGGTGCTGGATCGCTCGCTGCCCCCCGTGGCCGATGGCTCCAGCTCCGACATCTCACGCATGATCCGCTTCGACTATGCGGACGATGACTATCTGCGCATCTCCCATGAGGCCTATCGGGAGTGGACCAAGCCCCGGTACCAGGGCATCTTCTATCCCGCCCCCTTCATCCTGACGGGCAACACCAGTGCCCACGGCCAGGCCTGGATTGCCAGCACCACCGCCGCCCTAACCCGCCGGCAGTTGCCCTTCACCCGGCTCGACGATGTCCACGCCACCAAGCAGATCCACCCCGTCCTCAGTGGCGCGTTGGCCGCTCCCCCGTTCAATGGCTATCTCAACACCCAGGCCGGCTGGGCCGATGCCAACAAGGCCATCACGCAGATCCGGGACGACTGTCTCGAGCTGGGAGTCTCATTTGTGTGTGGTCGCAGAGGCACGGTGGTCGGCCTCGAGACCGATGCTGCCCACGAGATCAAGGCCGTGCGGACGCTGGTCGGCAGTCCCATCGAGGGCGACTGCTTCCTCCTCACGGCCGGGGCCTGGGCCTCGAGCCTGGTCCCCATGTATAATTCCACCCTGACCACCGGACAGGTCGTCGCCTATCTGCGCCTGACCCCGGAGGAACTGGCCAAGTACAAGGACCTCCCCATGTATGCCAACTTCTCCACGGGTTGGTTCAATTTCCCCCCTCATGAGGAGACGGGCATCCTCAAATTCGCCGTCCACGGATGGGGCTACACCCGCACGCCGGGCCAGGAGGAAGTCCTTTCCAACCAGGCGAATGTCTCGGCGCCCCCCCTGATCCCGCCCCGCGAGCGCCGCAACTTCGTGCCCGCCGATGGGGAGGTCCGGTTGCGCGACGGACTGCGCGAGATTCTCCCCGAGCTGGCCGATCGACCCTTCGAGAAGCTGGCCTTGTGTTGGTACACCGATACGCCCACCGGGGACTTCATCATGGACTACCACCCCGACTACAAGAATCTATTCATTGGGGGAGCGGGCAGTGGACAGTAAGTTGAGGGCTATTCAAGCAATAGCATCATCCAGGAATTAGGTTCAGGCTGACCATCTCCACTAGTGGATTCAAGTTCCTCCCCGTCCTGGGCGAGTATCTGTCGCTGGCGTTGAGGAAGGGGTTGCCGAAGGATCTGGCGCAGAAATGGAGATTTCGAACCGATTACGCCACACGCGATGATGTCTTCTTGGGAGACGGCAGTCGAGGCGGACCCGTTCGTCGTGAATTGAATCCCCAGGAGAGGGCGAAACTGTAGGGGTTGTCTTGTCTTTCGGTTGCAAGTTGAGCAAGCATGTCAAATATCTCCTGCGTCTATAAACCGACGCTTCTAAAGTGCGAATATTTATATCCGCCGGTCACAAGAGCAATTCCTGCATACTAGGGTGGGGAATAGCAGCCCTCCCAGACGATGCATACCACAGTTTACGCCCCACGTTCTCCAGACTGCATCCCTGCCGGTCTAGAGTAGCTAGTTAGTTAACTATTACTGATTTGTCATTTTATCTTGGCGAGAATCACCCTGGGAGAGGGTCTCCGGACCCCCGACGGCAGTCCGGAGAAGCGATCACGTGACGTGGTGCTGACCGGAGCCAGCATAACCCCCCAAATGCTGCCTCCCCCTCCTCCCAGGAGTTTGTCAACCCCATTTGGATGAGCTGTCCAAGTCGCATCGGTGAAAATGGTTCGGCGACTCACTGGCTCAGCGGCGCTGGCTTCAGCCTATACAATGCGACCGACCGCAATCTCCATGAACGTCCATCGGCGGTCTCCCGAAGCAGAAGCAGGAGCAGGAGCCATCGATCAGCCTCGAGTCACCATCGTGAACGCCAATCTCCTTATCCCTGGAGACGGAAGTCCTCTGGAAGATGCGGCCTTGGTCATCAGTGACAGGATCATTGCTTTTGTAGGCCGCCAAGCCGACATCCCCAAGAGATATCTGCGCGGACCGCACACGAGCCACAAGGTAGTCGTCCTAATGCCCGGTCTGTGGGACTGCCACATGCACTTTGGGGGCGAGGACCAATACTACAATGACTATACGGCGTTTCTTGCCACTCATCCGGCCTCTTCCGGCGCCCGACTGGCTCGGGGCTGCTGGGAAGCCCTGCAGAGTGGCTATACTTCCTACCGCGATATGGCCGGGTATGGGTGCGAGGTCGCCCGGGCGATTGAAGATGACTCGATCGTCGGGCCCAACGTCTATGGGGCCGGGGCGGCGATCAGCCAGACGGCCGGTCATGGGGATATCTTCGGCCTGCCCGCCGGGGAGGTGCTGGGAAATTTCGGGGCACAAAGCCCGCGCCCCGGCCACTGGGGGGCAGGACCTGTGTGCATCGTGGACGGGGTCGAGGAGGCTCGACGCGCCGTGCGGCTGCAACTCCGTCGGGGGGCGAAGGTGATCAAAGTCATGGCCTCTGGCGGGGTCATGTCCCGGGACGATAACCCCAAATGCGCGCAATTCTCCCCCGAGGAGCTGAAGGTCATGGTGGAGGAAGCCGCCCGCCAGGACCGCATTGTCTCCGCCCATGTGCATGGGAAAGCGGGCATTCTGGCGGCCATTCACGCGGGCTGCAAGAGTCTGGAGCATGTGTCCGAGGCGGACGAGGAGGTCTTTGAGTTGATGAAAGAGAAACGCGTCTTGTACGTGGCCACCCGGACGGTGACTGAAGTGGCCCTGGCCAACCATGGCGAGGGACTACCCAAAGAGTCGTGGCGAAAATTGCGAGCCCTGGCCGACTCCCATTTGAAAGCCTACCAAGGAGCGGTCAAGGCCGGTGTCATCATTGCCCTGGGAACCGACACTGCCCCCGGGGGACCCACGGCGTTGGAGCTGCAGCTGGCCGTCGAGAAGGCAGGCATGACGCCCCTCCAAGCCATCAAGGCTGCCACGGCCAATGCCCCGCTGTCCGTCGGTCCACAGGCTCCCTTGACGGGCCAACTGAAGGAAGGGTACGAAGCAGATGTCATTGCACTGGAAGAAAATCCCCTGGATGACATCCGAATCTTGCAGGACAATCAAGTGATCACCCATGTATGGAAAGCTGGTAGGCTCTTTAAAGGACCGGGCGTGGGTCCCTGGGGGGAGACCCGAAATCCTTTTCGCTGAAGCCATGATTTTGTTGAATGGGTTTGAATCCTCGATGAGACCTCCCTCGAACGGTGGATGTATCACGCTTGAGATAGTGCGATAGAAATGATCCCATATCCGTACCGCGTGTGCCACCAGAGTACTGCAGCAAGCCGTGTATAAGATTAGCACAATGTGTCTCCGCTCGAGGGGCTACCCGTCAGTAGTGACACATGTCCCGTTCAAATCACATCGGTAATCGAGAGCCAGGGGCTTTGTGTTCCATGTGGCCCTCATGGGAAACTCCGGACCGACAGATTGATGTCCATAGATTGGGTAAGCCCGTCCGAAGACCACTATATATCATGCATCACGGCCGGATCGAAGGACATTTCTTGTCCTTATCACGGCTCTTCTACACGACCTAAGTCTGGGCCGCCATCAAAATGCTCATGAAGCATCTGATCCTCACTCTCTTGACTTTGGTGTCTACCCTGTTCGGCTCCGTTCTCGCTTTGCCGGGCGAACCAAGCGACCCCGACTCAGATGATGGGGCTCCACCCAGCGGAGGATTCCTCCCCCTCGTCAAGACGTTGCAGAGACTTGGAATCGCTGGCATCAAGCTTGACCGCACCCTCGAAATGTCGCAAATCACGCCCGAGACCCTACAGACCATCCGGCAATTGACCCAGGACATCGAGAACATCGTGACCCAAGCCACGGCTGAGGCAGACGCCCTGGAGGTTCTGGACCCCATCCGCAGCACCAAGCTGACCAAGAATGCCCTGCCCATGAAGCCAGTGTTTGGCCACTTGCTCAAGGTCATTTCGAATGAGGTAGGCTGATGCCTTCGCGCGCGCGGGTGAGGACGTGGAACGGGACTGATGAACGAGCACAGAAAGAGGGACTATGCGCAGCCCAATTTTGCCACGAGATGCAGGACTTCTTGACTTGGATGCGGATTCGGTGCCACGAACTGGCAGAATCTCTGCGAGGGATCGTCGGGTTCGGGGATGGAAAATTGATTGAAGTCTGTGCAGACCTGATCGACAAGCAGTATGCCATGACGATCACCGAGTATGAGAAGCTTATCCGATCTGGCCGCGACGAGGACCAGCCCGATGACCCAGGCGATGATGCGGGACCTCCTGGGCAGGGCCCCCTTTAGGAATGAGCAACGGGAGTGTCGAAAGCGAAACTGGATTGCACGGAAGACTTCCATGTAGTGCCTTGAGTACTGTACATAGAAAGTGGTCCCGGCCAGATAGGAACAAGGCGGTTGACTTGGAATGACCCTAAAGAGCTCTAAAGACCCCCGTCCCACATGTATGCCATGAGTATACCTCGTATTCACTACCCGGTGCGACGCCTGGCCGCATCTGGTCAGCCGAAGTGACTGAAACACATTTCTGCTTATGCTCTAGAGCGCATGCATGAGCCACATGGAACAATATCTTGTCATCCTTTCAGCAAACCATTCGCCATACTGCAATACTGGTTGGGAAGGTCCGTAGACAAAAGACAGCAATCGTTAAGACTAGTAGAGTGTAATGATCTTATCATGCCAGCAACCCTCATTGCTTCTCCAGGAACACTACCTGACTACCGTACTCCGTCTCGAAAGTAAATTGCAACCCCATATTCATCAACGTGGCACCCGAGTACCTCTCGTTCCCATCCACCGTATACTCTGCCGCCGGATCCAGTCCCTGCAGCCGCACCCACGGCGCCGCATGATTGACATTTGGCCTGAGCTGAAAGTAAAACAATACAGCTTGAGCACCGTCCTCCGAGACAAACAGTGCAGCAGGCCACTGCGAGTCCTCTGGTAGTCGCAGGCGGTACAGGTCCCCCGTCAGAACCAAGGGGTTGACCTTTTGGGCCAACGCGAGCAGCCCCGGAACCATGGCATCATCCTGCACGGTTGCTGGATCGAGTTCCAGACCGAAGGAACCACCCATCATGGCAACGTGCGCGCGAAAGGTGAAGGGGACCGTCCGGCCCGTTTGGGCATTGGGTACGGCAGAGAGATGTGCGCCCATGGCCGATGGCGGGTAGGCCAGCGAGGTGCCAAATTGGATGGTGATGCGGTCCACGCCGTCGGTATTATCGGAGGTCCAGATCTGGGGGAAGTACTGCAGCATGCCGGCGTCGAAGCGACCGCCGCCCGAAGCGCATCCTTCCCAGAGAACGTCGGGAAAACGGTTAGTGAGGGTCTCGAAGACGCGATACAGCCCGAGCATGTATTTGTGGTCATTGGATGGAGAGGGAGTCTCATGGAAACCGCGGTTGTTGTCCCATTTGATGTAGGAAATGTCGCCAATCTGCAACAGATTGGTCATAAAGTCGATGATAAAGTCCTGCACCTCCGGCAGGGCCAGATTGAGGACGAGCTGATTGCGGCGTTCCGTTCGGGGGTAAGGCCCAGCGTGTAGAACCCAGTCGGGGTGTTCGTGGTAGAGCGTGGAGTTGGGATTGACCATCTCGGGCTCGACCCAGATGCCAAAGCGTAGTTTCGAGTCGGTCCCGTTGACGGTGAGGTTGGTGATTTCTTGCACCACGGGCGACAACCCCTCTGGAAAGCGAGCTGGATTGGGCACCCAATCCCCCAGTCCAGCATTGTCGGACACACGAGGGTACTTGTCGCCAAACCAGCCGTCGTCCATGACAAAGAGGTGAATCCCCAGCGCCGCCGATTCTTCCGCGAGAGTCTCGATACTGGTTTGATTGTAGTCAAAGTAAACGCCTTCCCAGCTATTGAGGAGGATTGGACGATCCGCCGTGGCGAACTTGCTCTTGATCAGGTGGTTGCGATACAGTCGGTGGAATTTGCGAGACATGCCTCCGATACCATCCTTGGAGTAGATGGCAACGCACTCGGGGGAGGTGAGGGTCTCGTCCGGACCCAGCTCCCAGGAGAGCCGGTCCGGATTGAAGCCGAGCAATGCGCGAGTGAAGCCCTGGGAGCCCTTCTCGACTGCCGCTGAGAAAGAGCCGGTGTAGATGAGGTTGAAGCCCCATGCCTCTCCCTGGGATTCGGTCGTGGACGGGTCGACAATGGCGAGAAAGGGGTTGTGGAGATGGGAGGAGGAACCGGTGTTGCTCCCAAACCTGATATCATTTTTCCGTTTAGTATGATGGCCACCAACCCTAATGCGCGACTCACCCTTGGACACCGTAATCGACCTTCCTTCTCTGGACCTGTGCCTCTCGGGCCCAGTCGCCCCGGAGGCTGATCATGTCGAGGTCTTCATAAGGAAAGTCGACGCTCAGACTAGCCAGAGCCTCGATGGTGATATTCGCGGGGCCTTGGTTGGTGATGTTGACACTCCTCACCACGGCGTCGTATTTGGGAAAGATGGAGTACGACAAGTCCGCCGCGACGGAGCTATAGTTGTCGTACAGGTGCACGACCAGCGTGGTCGTCTCCTGCGCGTTGCCAAAGGTCGACGGCAGCCCCGATAAAGCATGTTTGCCCTGGAACACCTCGTGGGAGGTGTACTGCAGATCGGTGACGGTATAGCCGGGGGATTGGCGAATGCGCACGGCGGGAATGCGGAAATCGCCGCGGCCCTGGTCGGGGAATTCGCGCCGGATGCGACCGGGCATCCCCACCCATCCATTGACGGCCGGTTCCTGGGGCGAGGGGATTGCGCCCGTAACGAGGCCTCCAAAGTGGTCGGAGACTAAATCCCCGGTGGTGTGGTTGACGTGAAATCGGTAGGAGAGCTGGTCGCCATTGAGGGCAAAGGTGGTGCCCTCCGCGACGATGGCTGGACGATGGCGGGTTAGTCAGCTCAGGTAGTTACTGGGTAAGGATTGGGGCATGACACACCTGGTGACTTCAACGTGGTTTGCGCGTGAACTACGGACACGCAAACGCACAGCGTCGACAGGCCCAGGGCCACGGCAGGACGGATCGACCCGACCATGATGAGAAGATGATGAAAGTGAGGGTGGCCGAAGATGCGGGGAAAGAAGGCAGTGCCTTGCCGGGTATTTATGTATTGGTTGTATTGGTCCTCTGGGACATGCATGGATGTCCCCAGTCAAGGGATCGATCGACTGCATCCGGGGAAATGTCGGTCAATGCTGCTGCTTGTTCCTTGGCACCCCCACGCCGCATTCCATTTACGGTGGGGATCATCATGCTTGGCAGGCATGGAGTCGAGAGATCAAGGTAAAAGTATTCTTGGCCCGCAGTTAATATGAGTACCTAGCTCGTTCACAGTACTCAAGTAGGACAAATGGATGGGCCCATGGGGTTGAGTGAGGGCTTGCATCTTGAACAAGGTTCTTCCACCCGAACCTCCCCCCCAACCAAGCTTGAATGTGATGGTAGATTAATGCAATATTATGCTAAAACGCTTTTGCAGAGCAGGCTTGAAATTTCTTCTGGATTTGCTATGAGCTGCTAATAGCAATGGTGTTCAGCATTTTGGATCGGGACAATGAAATGAGGTATGCCCATGATACCCAAAAGGAACACCTAAAAAGGCGTCTGGTCTTTATAAGCAACATACCAGTTGGGCGCTGTTCGATCACACCCATGGAACAAAAAATAGAAGAAGGGCTTCTGACGCTCAGAATACGGAAGCCACTTCAGCATGGCCGGCGTGATGCCGGGAATATCGCTAGTCCAAGTGTCGGCCAGCCACTGATTCCGGCTCCAGGTAATCCAACCGGACAAGGCCCACTCGTCGTTTGCGTGATCGGTGCGCCACCAGCGCACGATAGGGCTGATGTATCTTCCATCTAGCAGATCATCGGTGTCCTCGAAGTCGTAGATATCGCAGGCAGAGCGACCAATCGCGGCCAGCCCGAAGTCAACGATTACAACCCGCCGCGTCTCAGTCACTATGACATTCCGCGGGAACAAGTCGCCATGGCTCAAGTCTAGGGCATAGAAGCGCGTGTCGGCTTCTACCACCTGGCGTATCAGATCCTTGCGTTCTTCTGTCGAGAAGTCCGCCGGCCGCAGGTGCGCCATATCCATCCCTTCGATGTACTCGGTCAGGACCAGCCGGACCGATCGCTGCCGACCTTGGGTGTCCGCGATCATCGTAGACCACGAGCCATAGAACTTTGGAATATGCTTCCCCAGGCCGTGGCGGATCAGATAAGCGTAGGCTGAAGTTTCCCGCACATACTGGCGATTCGCATAGCTGGGGGGGTGGTCGTAAGGGTCAAGGTATTTCGCATCAAACAGCTTGGCAACCATCCTGGGGCCCAGCTGGCCCTCGCTAGCGTGACTCGCCTCCTCATGACCGTGAGGACCATGACTCTTGTCTCTTATCTCTTGGACCACCATCACCTGGGCGGCAAGTCCAATCCCAACCTGCAGCTCTTGGGCCACCCGCAACCGGAGGGTCGTGGTTCCATAGTCGGAGAGTGGCCGGTGCTCCTGCGCGGTGAGTTCGAAGCCTTCGTGGTAGGGCGTCATGATATCGATGCTTATGTGTTCTGCAGCTGGATGTCCAGGCCATGGATGTAGTATTCATGTCTCGCGACTATCGGCTCACTATATACTGGTAGGTAGGCAGAGAGATTCCCCGAGGCGGCGTCGGGACTGGTGGCCTCACCTCTTCGCAATAATAATGAGAATGCAGAAAGTGATTGTTCTTTATGTCTGCTGCTCGATTGTCGTACGTAGTTGAGTGCCCTGATTCGGATTGAGATTGACAAAGAGCCCCTTGTCTACAAGCCTGCAATACGAAATATTCCGTGGACTTCTGAAGGAAAGGATCATGACCGCTCATTATCTCCGAATGAAGATACTCATGGAGAAAGCCGATAAGACCAGGTCAAAGGATCTTGATGGAGAGTATGTGGATCTCATCCACTGACACATGCGTTGATGTGGAGTCTATATACAAAATCCCTATGTTTGGGTCTTAAAAAAAGTTTGCTAGAAAAAAATATAAAAATTATTAAAAAAAACTAGAAGAATAGAGGAATAGAAAAAGTCTAAGCTTGACTTCTATTATCTAATAATCACAAAGTTAAAAGACTTTTTAAAAAGTTTTATTTTTAATCGGACAAAATCTTACAGGTATAAGATTTTGTTTAATTAGAAATTTTTTTTTTAATATCTCTTTTATATAAGTTTTTTTTAAGAATCGGAGAAAGCTATTTAATAAATAGCTATTTAAATAGTTTTTTTTATAAAATTAAAAGATTTTGCTTTAGAAATAAGAAGATATAATAATATAAAGTTTTTAATTATTATTATTATTAGTTAGAGGTTGTCTGCTACCAGTAGATAATCTTTTTACTATCTAATTCTTATAAACTTTTATTATTCTTTTGAGTATTTTTTTTATATAAGTTTTTTTCGAAAATCTAAAAAAGCCATCTAATTAATAACTACTTAAATAGTTTTTTTCTATAAAATTAAGAGATTTTACTTTAGAAATAAAAAAATATAATAATATAAAATTTTTAGTTGTTATTATTACTAGTTAAAAATTGTCTACTATCAGCAGAAAGTATTCTTATTATTCAATCTTTACATATTTTTATTATTTTTTTTAGTATTTTTTTATATAAGTTTTTCTTAAAACTCGAAGAAAGCTATTTATTAGATTATAATTTATAAAATCTTTTTATATTAAATTAAAAAAATTTATTTTAAAAATATAATAATATAAATACATAAGATTTTTAGTTGCTAGTACTACTGGTTAGAGATTATCTATTATTAATAAATAAATTTTCTACTATTTAGTTTTTTTAGTTATATATTTTTATCATTTTTTTTAATATTTTTTTATATAAGTTTTTTTTAAAACTTAAAGAAAGCTATCTGATAGATTATTATTTATATAATTTATTTTATATAAAATTTAAAAAATTTACTTCAGAATTAGAAAAATATAAATATACTAAGCTTTAGATTATTTTTATTACTAATAAAAGATTATCTATTATTAGCGGATAATCTTTTCATTATCTAATTTTTATTTATTTTTATTAATTATTATTTTTAATATTATTTACATTAATAGATAATTTTTTTATTATTTAGTTTACTATAGTTCTCTACTATAAAAAATTTTTTATTATACCAAAAATATTTTATCTAATATTTTTATTTTATTAAAGTTTTTTATTTTTTTAATATAATTTATTTTATAAGTCTTGATATTTTTTATATTTAAATTTTGAAAGAATAAATCTTTAAATTAGTAAGAGTAAATTTTTATCTAAATAAAAAATTTAGAGTTTTATAATTAGTTTATATTAGAGTTAGAATCTTAAAATATATATATATTTATTAATTCTATTAAGTCTAAGTATTTTTTTAATATATCTGTTATTTTTTAATAAGTAATTTATATTAATTTTTATTACTATAAATATATATATATTAACTAATTAAAATTATTTATTATTATTTTTTAATTTTAATTTAATATAATAATTATATTCTTTCTATTATATTAGTATATATATATTAATACACCTATCTTTATATTATATTATTAATTTAAAAACTTAGATTACTTAATTTATATTAAATATTTAAAAAAGACTTGATTTTTTTATATTTTTTTATTAAATATTAAAAGTAAATCTTTTTATTATTTTAATTCTTTGTATTATTTTAATATTTTTTTTATTATTTATTCTGTTAATTATTTTTTTAAATATTAAAAAGCTCTAGAGAGCTGTATATAGTTAGTCTACTATAAATAATATTAAAAAAGCTAAAAACTTACTAAAAGGTTTTATTAAAGCTAGCTATTACTAATTAAAATATTATAAAGATTTTTAATTTTTATTAGAATAATAAAAATCTTTTTAATAATTTTTAAAAAATTGTAAACTATTTTAGTAACTACAATAAGATTATTTAGAATATAAATAATATTTATAAAAATAATAACTGCTTTAATAATATAGAAAACAGCAGTAAGCTTAATATAATAAAAATAATAAAAATAGTTAGAAAAATAATAAATATAAATATATTAGCTATAACAGATATAGCAGTAGATATAATAGTAATAGTAGTTATTAATAATAATAATTAATAATAATAATAATAATAATAATAGTTAATAATAGTAGTTAATAATAGTAGTTAGTAATAATAATTAATAATAGTAATTAATAGAAATAAAAATAAAAATAGAAGTAGAAATAGTAAAAAAAAAAAAAAAAAAAAAAAAAAGAAGAAGAAGAAAAAAAAAAGGTTTAATATATTAATAAATAGGATTTCTAGTAATATAATCTTT